>NC_053026.1:263167704-263184986 GCF_003073215.2 Triticum urartu | reverse complement strand
CCTCTCTCGTGGAGATCTATTCGATGTAATCTTCTTTTTGCGGTGCGTTTGTTGAGACCGATGAATTGTGGGTTTATGATCAAGTCTATCTATGAATAATATTTGAATCTTCTCTGAATTCTTTTATGTATGATTGGTTATCTTTGCAAGTCTCTTCGAATTATCCGTTTGGTTTGGCCAACTAGATTGGTAGTTCTTGCCATGGGAGAAGTGCTTAGCTTTGGGTTCGATCTTGCGGTGTCCTTTCCCAGTGATAGAAGTGGCAGCAAGGCACGTACTGTATCGTTGCCATCGAGGATAACAAGATGGGGTTTATTTCATATTGCATGAATTTATCTCTCTACATCATGTCATCTTGCTTAAGGCGTTACTCTGTTTTTAACTTAATACTCTAGATGCATGCTGGATAGCGGTCGATGAGTGGAGTAATAGTAGTAGATGCAGAATCGTTTCGGTCTACTTGTCACGGACGTGATGCCTATATACATGATCATGCCTAGATATTCTCATAACTATGCTCAATTCTGTCAATTGCTCAATGGTAATTTGTTCACCCACCGTAGAATACTTATGCTCTTGAGAGAAGCCACTAGTGAAACCTATGGCCCCCGGGTCTATTCTCATCATATCAATCTCCATCACTTTAATCTTGCTTTGCCTTTTACTTTGACTTTACTTTTCACTTTGCATCTTTATACCAAAAATACCAAAAATATTATATCTATCAGATCTCACTCTCGTAAGTGACCGTGAAGGGATTGACAACCCCTAATCGCGTTGGTTGCGAGTAGCTATCGTTTTGTGCATGTACGAGGAACTTGAGCGTGGCCTCCTACTGGATTGATACCTTGGTTCTCAAAAACTGAGGGAAATACTTACGCTACTCTGCTGCATCATCCTTTCCTCTTCGGGGAAATCCAATGCAAGCTCAAGAGTGTAAGGACATATTTATCCCTAAGTGTTTTGGTGATTGATGACAACGCATTTGCGGACTAATCGTGTGCCATGAGTATTCCAGACACTTCTTTGCTAGGCACAAGACGATTGGGTGCCCCTCGAAGACTGACGAAGACGGCGTCTTTTCTATGTTTCTTTTTGGTGGATTTGAGTCGTAGGAAAGCCGTACTATTAAGAGGGGGTTCGCGTTGGAAAGGTTTGGGTGGAATCATCACATACACGTCTCCTTATTATCCCCTCCTTCTTCCTTGGAGCTTCCTCCGTTTTCTTGCCTCCCTTGTCTGGCTGCCGTTGTTGGTTGCGGTAATACTGCTCCCAGGTCAACGGTAGTACCGTAGGCATCCGCGGTAGTACCGTGCGGCGGCGCGGTAGTACCGCAGGTGCCCACGGCAGTACCGCTCCCCTGGAGCCGCACTACCGCTGCCCACCAGGCTAGTGCCGCCCCTTTGCGGTAGTAGGAGCGGATGTAATTTTTTACATCCGCACCTACCGCAGTAGTACCGTTTTCGCCGAGCGGTAGTACCGCGCTATGCAGTCAGGCAGTAGTACCGCCCCTCGGCAGTACTACTGTGTCGGGTTTTTGCTACTTCCGTTTCTTTGCAGAAGTAGGCACGGAAGTTTCCCTTCTCCCCTGGCTGGGATTTTTGCCTTGCGGTAGTACCGCATGGGGGGCGCGGTGGTACCGTGCGTGCGGAAGTACCGCCCCCAGCTCCTGTGCATCTGTTTATCGGTTTTGTGCTGGGGTTGCGGCAGTACCGTGGGTCGGTACGATAGTACCGCACAGCCGTGCGGTAGTACCGCTTGGTTGCAAGCAGTAGTACCGCGCAGCCTTGCGGTAGTACCGCTGGCCAGGCACGGTAGTACCGCTGGCCGCGGGCTGGTTGGTGGGTAACGGCTGGATCTTTTCCACACACTATATAAGGGGTCCCCTTCTTCCCGTTGACTCACCTCTTCCACCACTAAGCTCCATTATTGCTCCAAGCTCCATTTTCGCCTGATCTCACTCCCTAGCCAACCAAACTTGTTGATTTTCTCGGGAGTGGTTGAGAAGGCCCCGATCTACACTTCCACCAAGAGATATTTGATTCCCCCACTAATCCCTTGCGGATCTTGTTACTCTTGGGTGTTTGAGCATCCTAGACGGTTGAGGTCACCGCGAAGCCATAGTCCATTGTGGTGAAGCTTCGTGGTGTCGTTGGGAGCCTCCAATTGAGTTGTGGAGATTGCCCCAACCTCATTTGTAAAGGTTCGGTCGCCGCCTCCAAGGGCACCAATAGTGGAATCACGGCATCTCGCATTGTGTGAGGGCGTGAGGAGATTACGGTGGCCCTAGTGGCTTCTTGGGGAGCATTGTGCCTCCACACCGCTACAATGGAGACGTACTTCCACTCAAAGGGAAGGAACTTCGGCAACACATCCTCGTCTCCACCGTCTCCACTCTTGGTTATCTCGTGCCTTTACTTGTGGTAGCTTATTTGTTTCATATATCTTGCTTGCTTGTGTTCCTATCCATGTTGCATCATATAGGTTGCTCACCTAGTTGCATATCTAGACAACCTACTTTGATGCAAAGTGTAAATTGCTAAAGAAAAGCTAAAAATTGTTAGTTGCCTTTTCACCCCCCCCCCCCTCTAGTCAACCATATCGATCCTTTAAATTGGTATCAGAGCCTCGTCTCTTTATTAAGGACTTCACCGTCCAAAGAGTATGGTTGATACCGTAGACGGTGTGGAGGAACACTCCGGTGTGAATCCGATCTCGTCTACGGGCGATGGGGGAACCTCGGTCTCTTGTGAGGAGTTCAATGTGGCCTTGGAGACATTGAAAACCTCCATGACGACCGAAGTTGAAAGCATGTTTACTAAATTTCTTGAGGGGCTTAAACTATCCACTGCACCGTTGAAAGTGGGTGACCCCGCCAACAAGGTGACGGCTGCTATCCCCGACAAGGGGGGAGCTAGTAGTGAAAAGGCTCCTTCTTCTAGTGGTAAGAATGGCATCGGCATCTTTGCCCATGTGGAACCACCACTTGTTTATGGTGGACCGGTTCCTTCCACTCATTTGAATCATGCCGGTCCTCCCCCTAAGATTGTGAAAAATGAGGACTTTGATTCTTGGGTTTACCGCTTTAAACGTCATTTAAATCATGTGAAAACAAACCTTTGGAGAATCATTGAAGAAGGTTTTTATCCGCATGATCCAAGCAACTTCACTCCTCGAGAAGCCGCGGATAATCAATTCAATGAGAATGCTCTCTTCATCATTCAAGATGCAATTCCACCCGAAGACCTACCTCATCTTCGTACCTTCGCCTTGGCCAAAGATGCATGGCATTGTGTTGTCTCTCTCTACCGGGGAAGCGCAAGCATTCAACGCTCCAATTATGAAGTGGTACAAGATGAGGTCGATGAGTTTGCAATGAAAGAAGATGAAGAACCTCGTGAGCTTTATCGGAGAGTAACTAAACTCGCGGTCTCACTACGAGATCATGGGAGCAAGGACACGGATGACAATTGGATCAAGCGCAAATTCCTCAAGGCAATGATGCCCTATCACAAGGCCATGTCCTCCGTCATTCGTCAAAGACCGGACTTCCATACTTTGACCTCAAGCGAAGTGTTGGATGAGTTTGTGGCCATGAACATTTTGGACAAGACCGCTGACAATGCGGTGCTCCGTTCTCAATGGGCAAAGAAGCCTAACCTTGCATTGAAGGCCAAGCTCACCGTGGAAGAAGAAGAAGAGGAAGAAGAGGAGAGCAACCCCGAAGATATGAAGTATGCATATCATGAACACATGGCACTTGCTTCAAGGAAATTTTGGACCAAGAAAAACTCGAGGCCAAACTTTAGCAAAAGCAACTCGAGTGGCACAAGGGGCAAGCAACGTGTAAGGACTTGCTACAATTGCGGCAACGTGAGTCATTTCGTTGCGGAATGCACGTATGAGAAGAGGGAAGACAATGGTGGCAAGCTCATCCGAAAGTACAAGGCCAAGTCGTTCCCCAACAAGAACAACTTCACCAAGAAGACTCCTCCCAAGGCTTTGGTTGTGCAAGAAGAGTACAATGAGGATGATGACGATGATGAAGATGGTGAGTCGGTTGCCATGGCCTCCGTTGCCATTGCAACAACGTCACGGGTGTCTCTCTTCGACTCACCCAATGAGAGCATCACCGCCAAGTGCCTCATGGCTAAAGCCACCAACAAGGTAACCTCCAACATCAAAACTACCATCATTAATCATCCTTCCCCGACGGATAGCATTAATGACCTTGAGGGAGCTAATGTGGAGGCTAACGAGTTTGAGGCCTTTATGGGCAAACTCAAGGGAAAATCCAAGAAGCACTTTGTTGCTCTCTTGGAACAACTTGGTGAAGCCAATGACATGATCGAGGCTCACGAAGACACCATCTCTAAGATGGAAGGGCATAGTCGTGACTATGCCGATGAGATTTCGGATCTTTCCAATGCTCTTGAGGAAGAGTGTGGTCTTCGTTTGGCTCTTGAGGAGTCACACAACGTTGATCATGCTAAGTTAAAGAAAGATTATGATCATGTCCTCATTGTTTCTCGTGTGCTAAATTCCGAGAAGGCCAAACTCGGGGTTGATCTTGCTAGACTCAAAGAGGATTTTGATATACTTGACAATGCCCACAAGGCCTTGAAGGGTATTCACGCTAGTCTCAAGGAGTCTCATGATCAACTCCAAGTGAAGCTAACTAAGGAGAAAGCAACGTTTCCTCATATGGTTTTAATTGATAATGCAAATGCTACTAACCTGTGTTGTGAGCATATACATCTTGTTGAGGAAAATGCTAAGTTGAAGGAGCAACTTGAGAGAGGTCTTGCGACTTGCATACAAGGCAAGAAGAACCTCAACGATCTCTTGATCAACCAAAAGGGAGGTGTGACCAAGGAAGGGGTTGGGTACGTGCCCAACTCCAAGAACAAGAAGAAGAATGACAAGACCAAACGACCTCCTCCCCTCATGCAAACCTTTGTGAGGTTGGGAGAGAGTGCCCCCGAGGAGAAGAAGAAGAACAATGTCAAGAAGGGCAATGTCACCCCTCTCAACAAAGCCGGCGATTTTAACCCTTCTTATGTGTTATGGCATGCTAGTGATGGGCATGTTTATGACAAATTTGTTGGTTCTCTTCATGAGTACATTGAATGGTCTATTTGGGTTCCTAAGACCCTTGTTACTAATATCAAAGGACCCATTACAAAATGGGTACCTAAAACCAAGCATTGATCTCTTGTAGGTGTTTGCTTCTGGTGGTGGATCATGGTTTCTCGATAGCGGAGCTACAAATCATATGACCGGAAGCAAGGACTTGGTGGTGGATGTGCACAAAGTTCCATCTATGCCCACCAATGTCGAGTGGGGTGACGCCTCATCTTCTAAGGTATTGGGACTTGGCAAGGTGGTCATCTCTCATGATCTCACGATCGAGAAGGTCATGCTTGTTGAGTCCCTTGCATACAATTTACTTTCCGTTCATCAACTTGCTATCATGGGCTTTGCCACTTTCTTTGATATCGATACCGTGGCCCTCTTGTGGAGCAAGACTCTTAAAGTAGCTTTTGTTGGGCATGTCGAGAACGGTCTCTATGTGATTAACTTTTCGGAGCGACCCACTAAGACCGCGACATGCCTAATGGCTAAAGTTGATGTGGGACGGCTTTGGCATCGCCGTTTAGCCCATGTCAATATGAGATCTTTGCAAAGTCTCCTCAAGGGGGACCATGTCCGTGGACTAACGAATGTTAGTTTTGCTAAATATTGTGCTTGATGTGCCTGTATCGAAGGAAAGCTACATGAGAAGGCTCACCCTCCCACGACTATCATTTATTCAAAGAGGCCTTTGGAGCTCCTGTAGGAAATATGCCCTAGAGGCAATAATAAATTGGTTATTATTATATTTCCTTGTTCATGATAATCGTTTATTATCCATGCTATAATTGTATTGATAGGAAACTCAGATACATGTGTGGATACATAGACAACACCATGTCCCTAGTAAGCCTCTAGTTGACTAGCTCGTTGATCAATAGATGGTTACGGTTTCCTGACCATGGACATTGGATGTCGTTGATAACGGGATCACATCATTAGGAGAATGATGTGATGGACAAGACCCAATCCTAAGTCTAGCACAAGATCATGTAGTTCGTATGCTAAAGCTTTTCTAATGTCAAGTATCATTTCCTTAGACCATGAGATTGTGCAACTCCCGGATACCGTAGGAGTGCTTTGGGTGTGCCAAACGTCACAACGTAACTGGGTGGCTATAAAGGTACATTACAGGTATCTCCAAAAGTGTCTGTTGGGTTGGCATGAATCGAGACTGGGATTTGTCACTCCGTGTAAACGGAGAGGTATCTCTGGGCCCACTCGGTAGGACATCATCATAATGTGCACAATGTGATCAAGGAGTTATCTGTTCGTCAGCTTGCAATCATGGGCCGGATAGCTGGCAGCCTACCACAAAATTATAAACCGGAAGAGCACAGTGATCTGGTTGGAGTAGTGGCACAAGTTTCATCTGAACTCCCCACCAGATGTCGAGTGGCGTGACGCTTTTCACTGTCCAATACAATTAGACGTATTTGGGTACTTCTGGCAAGGGTGGTCATCTCTCTGATTCAGATCCACCAACTGCTTAATCTCAGAGAGGGACGTTTCAGTGCCACATTCCGTTTGAGTCCCTTGCATTATTCGAATATTACTTCCGATATTTCCCCGTATGTGGCCCTCTTGTGGAGCAGACACTCTTAAAGTGCATTTGTTCCACATGCCGTGTCGATGGGCTTTGCACTTTTCTTGATTCGATACCCATGTCGAGAACGGTCTCTGTTAGGTCGCCTGACCTCTTTATGGAACTTGCAATGCAAGCCGGATGCCGTTAAGTACACTCTTCTTGCTTACAGGACGAACCGTCGAGAAAACGGCTTCCACATTGTCCTAATGCTAAATAAGTGTGTTATTGATATCTTTTCGGGTGGGACGTGCTTTGAGCGACCCAACACTAAGAGCCCCGTTTTGCAGAGCATCTCCCCAATGTCATGGACTATAATATGTAGAGAATCTGTGGGTGCAAAACGGGCTTCTTCTCTCAGGCAAATCGGGCGCAGCCGTCTAGCATGTCACCATCGTGTCAAATGAGAGACTTAACCGATTATGTTTGCATTAAGTTCTCTCGGCAAAGGCTAAGAGGTATTTGTGCTACCATGTCCGTATGGGATGCTGCCATGTAACGATACGATTAGGATTAGTATTGGCTACAGGAGAAATGATTGTGCGTCTACTGAATCCTTGCCCCTAGTAATCGGGAAAGCTTACATGAGACCAACGACTATCATGTTTAGTTCAACTCACAGAGGCCTTCTGGAGCTGCCCTTCGTAACAGCGAAAATGACTAATGCCTATCATTTATTCAGAGGCCAATAATAGAAAGTGCCTTTGGAGCTGGTTATTCATTATCTTAGTATGGATATCCTGATTTACGATGCCCTAGATAATCGTGAATGTAGTTCAATACCTAAATTAAATTGGTTAGCTTATATTATATATTTCCTATTGTTGTAATTGCAATTAGGAAAGCGAATAATACCGCGGCCCCCCCCCTTATTATCTCAAGCTATAATTGCATAGAATTACGGATGTAGTTGGATACGGATAGAAATACAACACACCATGTCCCCTAGTTCAGAAGAAACCCTCTATGTGTGTGTGGAATCATAGCACTCTAGACATGAACTTACAACCATTGATGCAATCGGTTTACGATTTGTCCAAATAGGACCATCCTGCTGATACATTTTGAGGACTATGTCGTTCGTATTCAGAGTCTGATCAATAGATGGGGGATTACGTCTACTCATTCAACTTTAGACAACAGACATGGAATGACATTGGTGGAATGATGTCGTCAATGGAATCCATCCTAAGTCAATCGAGAGTCCAACCAAATCATGATTCATAGGGTAAGAGATAGATGCGTTGAATTGGGCACTACAAAGACTTTTGCTAAACCATCAGATCTCCAGAAATCTGATGTACACAGAGATACTTTCCTAAGTACGATATGGAGATTGGTCGTATGGCTACAAACTCGCTTTCTACCGGATAACCGTAATGTCGAAAGGTTGACTTCTATGTCGGTTATGGATTGCCAACTACGCTACGAACAATTGTGCAATACGTAACTGCGGTCCCTGGCGGATATTTACCAGTAAACAAGGAGGTGTGCTATTCAGGTTGACATGTGGGCTCAAATACTCCGCTAAAGTGTAACCTGATATCGGTAATGGGTGGCAGGAATTGCCTAATAGAAAAAGGCTTGGAGCATTTTACTGGGTTATCCATCCCAAAAGTGCGTTGTCATGTTAGACGGGAGGTTAGGAGCGTATGAATACTTCTCGGGCCGACTCACCTCGGTAGGAGGCAATTTTTGTCCACATCATAATGTGCACCGTGCAACACTGAATGTGATCGAAGGGTAGATCTCTGTGTACCCTACCTCGACTAGGGGGAGTATGTAGCATTCTATACCATGAAACGAAATGGTGACACAAAGATGATGGAATCAAGGAACTGTTGTAGCTTGGTCAATCAGGATGGAGAATTTGTGAGATCTAAACGGTAGACGACGGAAGTAATAAGCGACACGGACTTTGCGACTGGTAAACCTCGGGGACAAGTTATTGAATCCAAGTAGGATCTGATAATCGGGATACAAAAGGCGCAGGAAAATTTGCGATATAATCTCGCGCAGGTTGATTTCGATATAAGTCCTTGACACGTACTGTATAGAGCAGAATGGTCAGTAATTGTATCAGATGATAACGGTCGATCATGTGATGAGATGGGAACATTGCCGTGACTCAGCCAAGCTGGATTGCAAGGTTACCAGATCCCGCCCGAGAGATCTATTCGGGTGTGATAACATTGTGGGTGACCGGAGCCAACACAGTAGGGTATCGGTCCTCGGTCATCCGATCCGGCCTCCCTATGGTCTCTTTGTCGATAACCCTGACCGGAGAAGTGTAGCGGTCTTACGGTCACACAACATTTAAGGTTCGTCTGCGAGTGACGTCTCCCTAGGGTTTAACCGAACGACCGATATTGTAGAGGTTGTCATAGCGCAGTACACTTAAAGGGTTCGCCGAAATGGACTTGTTCGCGGTACGGGTACTATCTAGCCGATACGGATTTAGAGGTAATTCATCGGCGTAGACTGTCACGCCGAAGAAAGGTTCTGGTTCGGGATGGTCCGAGAGTCGCCGTATAAGCAGAAGCAAATTACACTAGATCGATCACGAGGAGTTGAAGTTGCCTATCGTTCGAATGGGTCCGCCATGCGAGGAGGTAGAACAAGAAATGTATATTCTGGGGTCTACTACTTAGGGAGATAAATGTGCTATTGTACCAGACCTCGGCCACATCCGGAGAAAGGGAGTCCTTCGGGGGGGGGGTTCCATATCCCGGTGGGGTAGCCGTAAACCCCTGAGGACCCCCCGACCGGGAGGGAAAGGGCCACTCCCGGGGGATTGGGTCATAGTAGGCCGAGGGGGGTGGGGGCCTTCCAGCCGCTCTGACCCCGGGAGGGTGGGCCACCCACATAGGGGCACTGCAAGACCCGGGGAGATAGTGGGCCCGTCATGGCCTAGCGCCAAGATAGTTAGAGGGAAACAAGGCCCCGCGAAAGGACAGCAGTCCAAGCTAAGACCCAGGGGATGCGCCAAGGCAGACCAGAGCGCAGAAATAGCCAAAAGGGTGAGGGGAAGGTGATCCGTGAAACTAGGGCGCGTATCAGCCGCACCCTTCGGCCGCTCCAGCAGCTGCTTCCTCTGGAGGAGTAGTTGGGGAGATGGGACCATAGGCTCGCGCCCCTTCCGGCCGCACCTCCCTCCCTTTTGCGCTGCTCCTGGAGAGTAAAGGGGTACATAAGTGGGCGGCGAAAAGGAGCGAAGCCTACCCACCCACCCTCATCCCTATCTTGGCAGCCCCTGATACTAGCCGTATCGTGGGCCTCTCCCTCCCGAAAAGGAGGAAGGTCAAGACCCACCACATCTTCTACCTGCCTCCCCCATGCGCTTCGCCAGCTCCGACTAGCCTGTCGCCGGCCATCAGCCCTCCCGTGAACATCCCTCCTCCATCCACCACGCGACGCCTTCCGTGCTTGCTGGATCTCCATCAACCTCTCCCTCCTCCTTGCTGGATGAAGGCATGGGAGACGTCTCCGTTCCGTACGTGTGTTGAACGCGGAGGTGCCGTTCGTTCGGCGCTAGGATCATCGGTGATTTGAATCACGACGAGTATGACTCCATCAACCCCGTTCTCTTGAATGCTTCCGCGCGCGATCTACAAGGGTATGTAGATCCAATCCTCCCTCGTTGCTAGATGACTCCATAGATTGATCTTGGTGACACATAGGAAAATTTTGAATTTATGCTACGTTCCCCAACAGTGGCATCATGAGCTAGGTCTATGCGTAGTTTCTATGCACGAGTAGAACACAAAGAAGTTGTGGGCGTTGATTTTGTTCAATATGCATGCCGTTACTAGTCTTATCTTGATTCGGCGGCATCGTGGGATGAAGCGTCCCGGACCGACCTTACACGTACTCTTACGTGAGACAGGTTCCACCGACTGACATGCACTAGTTGCATAAGGTGGCTAGCGGGTGTCTGTCTCTCCTACTTTAGTCGGATCGGATTCGATGAAAAGGGTCCTTATGAAGGGTAAATAGCAATTGGCATATCACGTTGTGGTCTTTGCGTAGGTAAGAAACGTTCTTGCTAGAAACCCATAGCAGCCACGTAAAACATGCAAACAACAATTAGAGGACGTCTAACTTGTTTTTGCAGGGTATGCTATGTGATGTGATATGGCCAAAGGATGTGATGAATGATATATGTGATGTATGAGATTGATCATGTTCTTGTAATAGGAATCACGACTTGCATGTCGATGAGTATGACAACCGGCAGGAGCCATAGGAGTTGTCTTTATTTATTTATGACCTGCGTGTCAACATAAACGTCATGTAATTACTTTATTTTATTGCTAACCGTTAGCTGTAGTAGTAGAAGTAATAGATGACGTGACAACTTCAAGAAGACACGATGATGGAGATCATGATGATGGAGATCATGGTGTCATGCTGGTGACAAGATGATCATGGAGCCCCAAGATGGAGATCAAAGGAGCTATATGATATTGGCCATATCATGTCACTATTTGATTGCATGTGATGTTTATCATGTTTATACATCTTATTTGCTTAGAACGACGGTAGTAAATAAGATGATCCCTCATTAAAATTTCAAGAAGTGTTCTCCCCTAACTGTGCACCGTTGCTACAGTTCGTCGTTTCTAAGCACGCCGTGATGATCGTGTGTGATGGATCCTTACGTTCACATACAACGGGTGTTGACGAGCCTAGCATGTACAGACATGGCCCCGGAACACATGCAAAACACTTAGGGTTAACTTGACGAGCCTAGCATGTACAGACATGGCCTCGGAACACAGAAGACCGAAAGGTCGAGCATGAGTCGTATAGAAGATACGATCAACATGAAGATGTTCACCGACGTTGGCTAGTCCGTCTCACGTGATGATCGGACACGGCCTAGTTAACTCGGATCATGTAATCACTTAGATGACTAGAGGGATGTCTATCTAAGTGGGAGTTCATAAGATGAACTTAATTATCCTGAACATAGTCAAAAGATCTTTGCAAATTATGTCGTAGCTCGCGCTTCAGTTCTACTGTTTAGATATGTTCCTAGAGAAAATTTAGTTGAAAGTTGATAGTAGCAATTATGCGGACTAGGTCCGTTAACTGAGGATTGTCCTCATTGCTTCTTAGAAGGCTTATGTCCTTAATGCACCGCTCAGTGTGCTGAACCTCGAGCGTTGTCTGTGGATGTTGCGAACATTTGACATACACGTTTTGATGACTACGTGATAGTTCAGTTAAACGGTTTAGAGTTGAGGCAACTAAGACGTTTTTGAAACGTCGCGAAACATATGAGATGGTTTGAGGGCTGAAATTGGGATTTCAGACTCGTGCCCACGTCAAGAGGTATAAGACCTCCGATGATTTTCTTAGCCTACAAACTAAGGAGAAAAGCTCAATTGTTGAGCTTGTGCTCAGATTGTCTGAGTACAACAATCATTTGAATCGAGTGGGAGTTAATCTTCTAGATAAGATAGTGATGTTTCTCCGAAGTCATTACCACCAAGCTACTAGAGCTTCGTGATGAACTATAATATATCAGGGACATATATGATGATCCTTGAGATATTCGCGATGTTAGACACCGCGAAAGTAGAAATCAAGAAAGAGCATCAATTGTTGATGGTTAGTGAAACCACTAGTTTCAAGAAGGGCAAGGGCAAGAAGGGATACTTCATGACACGGCAATTCAGCTGCTGCTCTAGTGAAGAAACCCAAGGTTGAACCCAAACCCGAGACTAAGTGCTTCTGTAATAAGGGGAACAGCCACTGGAGCAGAATTACCCTAGATACTTGGTAGATTAGAAGGCTGTAGAAGTATATTGGATATACATTATGTTAATGTGTACTTTACTAGTACTCCTAGTAGCGCCAGGGTATTAGATACCGGTTCGGTTGCTAAGTGTTAGTAACTCGAAATAAAAGCTGCGGAATAAACGGAGACTAGCTAAAGGTGAGCTGACGATATGTGTTGGAAGTATTTCCAAGGTTGATCAAATATCGTACGCTCCCCCTACCATCGAGATTGGTGTTTGCGTTGAGCATAGACATGATTGGATTATGTCTATCGCAATACGGTTATTCATTTAAGGAGAATAATGGTTACTCTGTTTATTTGAATAATACCTTCAATGGTCTTACACCTAAAATAAATGGTTTATTGAATCTCGATCGTAGTGATACACATGTTCATGCCAAAAAGATAGTACCACCTACTTGTGGCACTGCCACGTAAGTCATATCGGTATAAAACGCATGAAGAAGCTCCATATTGATGGATCTTTGGGCTCACTCGTTTTTGAAAAGTTTGAGACATGCGAACCATGTCTATTGGTGTATATGCATGAAGAAACTCCATGCAAATGGACCGTTTGAACTCACTTGATTTTGAATCACTTGAGACATGCAAATCATACCACATGGGCAAGATGACTGAAAGCCTCTTTTTCAGTAAAATTGAACTAGAAAGCAACTTGTTGGAAGTAATACATTTTGATGTGTGCAGTCCAATGAGTGCTGAGGCATGTAGTGGACATCGTTATGTTCTTCACAGATGATTTGAGTAGATGTTGAGTATATTTACTTGATGAATCACGAGTCTGAATTATTGAAAGGTTCAAGTAATTTCAGTGTGAAGTTGAAAGATCGTCGTGACAAGAGGATAAAAGATCTATGATATGATCATAGAGATGAATATCTGAATTACGAGTTTGGCACAAAATTAAGACATTGTGGAAATCGTTTCACAACTAATACAGCCTGGAACACCATAGTGTGATGGTGTGTCCGAACATCATAACTGCACCCTATTGGATATGATGCATACCATGATGTCTCTTATCGAATTACCACAATAGTTTATGGGTTAAGCATTGGAGACAACCACATTCACTTTAAATAGGGCACCACGTAATTCCGATGAGATGACACCGTATAAACTATGGTTTAGAGAAACCTAAGCTGTCATTTCTTTAAAAGTTTGGGGCTGCGACGCTTATGTGAAAAAGTTTCAGGCTGATAAGCTCGAACCCAAAGAGGATAAATGCATCTTCATAGGACACCCAAAACAGTTGGGTATACCTCCTGTCTCAGATTCGAAAGCAATATGGGATTGTTTCTAGAATCGGGTCCTTTCTCGAGGAAAAGTTTCTCTCGAAAGAATTGAGTGGGAGGATGGTGGAGACTTGATGAGGTTATTGAACCGTCACTTCAACTAGTGTATAGCAGGGCACAAAGAGTTGTTCCTGTGGCACCTACACCAATTGAAGAGGAAGCTTATGTAGTGATCATGAAACTTCAGATCAAATCACTACCAAACCTCATGGGATGACAAGGATGCGTACTACTTCAGAGTGGTACGTAATCCTGTCTTGGAAGTCATGTTGCTAGACAACAATGAACCTACGAGCTATGGAGAAGCGATGGTGGGCCTGGATTCCGATAAATGGCTTGAGGCCATATAATCCGAGAGAGGATCCATGTATGAAAACAAAGTGTAGACTTTGGAAGAACTACTTGATGGTCGTAAGGCTGTTGAGTACAGATGGATTTTAAAAGGAAGACGGACAATGATGGTAAATGTCACCATTAAGAAAGCTCGACTTGTCGTTAAGATGTTTACTGACAAGTTCAAGGAGTTGACTACGATGAGACTTTCTCACTCGTAGCGATGCTAAGAGTCTGTTGGAATTATATTAGCGATTACTGCATTATTTATGAAATCTTGCAGATAGGATGTCAAAACATTGTTTCCTCGACAATTTTCTTGAGGAAAGGTTGTATGTGATACAACCGGAAGGTTTTGTCAATCCTAAAAGATGCTAATAAGTATGCGAAGCTCCAGCAATCCTTCTAAGGACTGGAGTAAGCATCTCGGAGTTGGAATGTACGCTTTGATGAGATGATCAAAGACTTTGGGTTTATACAAAGTTTATGAGAAACTTGTATTTCCAAAGAAGTGAGTGGGAGCACTATAGAATTTCTGATAAGTATATGTTATGGATCAGAAATGATGTAGAATTTCTGGAAAGCATATAGGGTTATTTGGAAAGTGTTTTCAATGGAAAGCCTGGATTAAGCTACTTGAACATTGAGCATCAAGATCTATAAGGATAGATCAAAACGCTTAATGGTACTTTCAAATGAGCACATACCTTGACATGATCTTGAAGGTGTTCAAGATGGATCAGTCAAAGAAGGAGTTCTTGCCTGAGTTGTAAGGTATGAAGTTAAAGACTTAAAGCTCGACCACGGCAGAATAGAGAAGAAGGACGAAGGTCGTCCCCTATGCTTAAGACATAGGCTCTACAGTATGCTATGCTGTGTACCGCACCTGAAGTGTGCCTTGCCATGAGTCAGTCAAGGGGTACAAGAGTGATCCAAGAATGGATCACAGTACAGCGGTCAAAGTTATCCTTAGTAACTAGTGGACTAAGGAATTTTCTCGGTTATGGAGGTGATGAAGAGTTCGACGTAAAGAGTTACGACGATGCAAGCTTAACACCCATCCGGATAGCTCTGAGTAGAGATACCGGATACGTATATTGGAGCAACAATTTAGAATAACTCCAAGTAGAACAGTTATTTGAAATGGCTCCAAATAGAGTGTGGTAGCTGCATCTAGGAGATGACATAGAGATTTGCGAAGTACATACAGATCTGAATGTTGCAGACCCGTTGACTAAAACCTCTCTCACAAGCAACATGATCAAACCCAGAACTCATTGAGTGTTAATCACATAGTGATGTGAACTAGATTATTGACTCTAGTAAACTCTTTGGATGTTGGTCACATGGCGATGTGACATGTGAGTGTTAATCACATGGCGATGTGAACTAGATTATTGACTCTAGTGCAAGTGGGAGACTGTAGGAAATATGCCCTAGAGGCAATAATAAATTGGTTATTATTATATTTCCTTGTTCATGATAATCGTTTATTATCCATGCTATAATTGTATTGATAGGAAACTCAGATACATGTGTGGATACATAGACAACACCATGTCCCTAGTAAGCCTCTAGTTGACTAGCTCGTTGATCAATAGATGGTTACGGTTTCCTGACCATGGACATTGGATGTCGTTGATAACGGGATCACATCATTAGGAGAATGATGTAATGGACAAGACCCAATCCTAAGCCTAGCACAAGATCATGTAGTTCGTATGCTAAAGCTTTTCTAATGTCAAGTATCATTTCCTTAGACCATGAGATTGTGCAACTCCCGGATACCGTAGGACTGCTTTGGGTGTGCCAAACATCACAACGTAACTGGGTGGCTATAAAGGTACATTACAGGTATCTCCGAAAGTGTCTGTTGGGTTGGCACGAATCGAGACTGGGATTTGTCACTCCGTGTAAACGGAGAGGTATCTCTGGGCCCACTCGGTAGGACATCATCATAATGTGCACAATGTGATCAAGGAGTTGATCATGGGATGATGTGTTACGGAATGAGTAAAGAGACTTGCTGGTAACGAGATTGAACAAGGTATCGGGATACCGATGAACGAATCTCGGGCAAGTATCATACCGATAGACAAAGGGAATTGTATACGGGATTGATTAAGTCCTTGACATCGTGGTTCATCCGATGAGATCATCGTGGAACATGTGGGAGCCAACATGGGTATCCAGATCCCGCTGTTGGTTATTGACCGGAGAACGTCTCGGTCATGTCTGCATGTCTCGCGAACCCATAGGGTCTACACACTTAAGGTTCGGTGACGCTAGGGTTATAGAGATATTAGTATGCGGTAATCCGAAAGTTGTTCAGAGTCCCGGATGAGATCCCGGACGTCACGAGGAGTTCAGGAATGGTCCGGAGGTAAAGAATTATATATAGGAAGTGCTATTTCGGCCATCGGGACAAGTTTCGGGGTCACCGGTATTGTACCGGGACCACCGGAAGGGTCCCGGGGGTCCACCGGGTGGGGCCACCTGCCCCGGGGGGCCACATGGGCTGTAGGGGGTGTGCCTTGGCCTATATGGGCCAAGGGCACCAGCCCCAAGAGGCCATGCGCCAAGAGAGAAAAAAAAAGGGGAGAGTCCTAAAGGGGGAAGGCACCTCCGAGGTGCCTTGGGGAGGATGGACTCCTTCCCCCTTGGCCGCACCCTTCCTTGGAGGAAGGGGCAAGGGCTGCGCCTCCCCCCTCTCCCTTGGCCCTATATATAGTGGGGAAAAGGAGGAGCAACCACACCTAAGGCCTGGCGCCTCCCTCTCCCTCCCGTGACACATCTTCCTCCTCCCAAGGCGCTTAGCGAAGCCCTGTTGGAATCCCGCTACTTCCACCACGCCGTCGTGCTACTGGATCTCCATCAACCTCTACCTCCTCCTTGCTAGATCAAGGCATGGGAGACGTCTCCGTTCCGTACGTGTGTTGAACGCGGAGGTGCCGTCCGTTCGGCGCTAGGATCATCGGTGATTTGAATCACGACGAGTACGACTCCATCAACCCCGTTCTCTTGAACGCTTTCGCGCGCGATCTACAAGGGTATGTAGATCCAATCCTCCCTCGTTGCTAGATGACTCCATAGATTGATCTTGGTGACACGTAGGAAAATTTTGAAT
>NC_053026.1:263148414-263166704 GCF_003073215.2 Triticum urartu | reverse complement strand
AAAAGAGAGAGTTACTCAACATTAGTCATAAAGAACTCACATACTTGTTGCAAAAATCTATTAGTTATCGAAACAAATTAGTACGCGCATGCTCCTAGGGGGATAGATTGGTAGGAAAAGACCATCGCTCGTCCCCGACCGCCACTCATAAGGAAGACAATCAATAAATAAATCATGCTCCGACTTCATCACATAACGGTTCACCATACGTGCATGCTACGGGAATCACAAACTTCAACACAAGTATTTCTCAAATTCACAACTACTCAACTAGCATGACTCTAATATCACCATCTCCATATCTCAAAACAATTATCAAGTATCAAACTTCTCATAGTATTCAATGCACTTCTATGAAAGTTTTATATTAAAAAATTTCCATGTTGTTCTAAAGGACTCTCAAAATAATATAAGTGAAGCATGAGAGAACAATAGTTTCTATAAAACAAATCCACCATCGTGCTCTAAAAGATATAAGTGAAGCACTAGAGCAAAAACTATATAGCTCAAAAGATATAAGTGAAGCACATAGAGTATTCTAATAAATTTCAAATCATGTGAGTCTCTCTCAAAAGGTGTGTACAGCAAGGATGATTGTGGTAAACTAAAATCAAAGACTCAAATCATACAAGACGCTCCAAGCAAAACACATATCATGTGGTGAATAAAAATATAGCTCCAAGTAAAGTTACCGATAGACGAAGACGAAAGAGGGGATGCCTTCCGGGGCATCCCCAAGCTTAGGCTTTTTGGTGTCCTTGAATTTTACCTTGGGGTGCCATGGGCATCCCCAAGCTTAGGCTCTTGCCACTCTTGTTCCATAATCCATCAAATCTTTACCCAAAACTTGAAAACTTCACAACACAAAACTCAAAATAGAAAATCTCATGAGCTCCGTTAGCGAAAGAAAACAAAACACCACTTCAAGGTACTGTAATGAACTCATTCTTTATTTATATTGGTGTTAAACCTACTGTATTCCAACTTCTCTATGGTTTATAAACTCTTTTACTAGCCATAGATTCATCAAAATAAGCAAACAACACAGAAAAACAGAACAGTCTGTAGTAATCTGTAGCAAATCTGGAACCCCAAAAATTCTAAAATAAATTTCTGGACGTGAGGAATTTATCTATTAATCATCTGCAAAAATAATTAACTAAATATCACTTTCCAAATAAAAATGGCAGCAGTTCTTGTGAGCGCTAAAGTTTCTGTTTTTTACAGCAAGATCAAAAAGACTTTCCCCAAGTCTTCCCAACGGTTCTACTTGGCACAAACACTAATTAAACACAAAAAACACAACCAAAACAGAGGCTAGATAAATTATTTATTACTAAACAGGAGCAAAAAGCAAGGAATAAAAATAAAATTGGGTTGCCTCCCAACAAGCGCTATCGTTTAACGCCCCTAGCTAGGCATAAAAGCGAAGATAGATCTAGGTATTGTCATCTTTGGTAGGCAATCCATAAGTGGCTCTCATAATAGATTCATATGGTAATTTAATTTTCTTTCTAGGGAAGTGTTCCATGCCTTTCCTTAATGGAAATTGGAATCTAAATATTCCTTCCTTCATATCAATAATTGCACCAATCGTTCTAAGGAAAGGTCTACCAAGAATAATAGGACATGAAGGATTGCAATCTATATCAAGAACAATGAAATCTACGGGACATAGTTCCTATTTGCAACAATAAGAACATCATTAATTCTTCCCATAGGTTTCTTAATAGTGGAATCCGCAAGGTGCAAGTTTAAAGAACAATCATCAAAATCACGGAAACCTAGCAAATCACACAAAGTTTTTGGAATCGTGGAAACACTAGCACCCAAATCACACAAAGCATAGCACTCATGATATTTAATTTTAATTTTTATTGTAGGTTCCCACTCATCATAAAGTTTTCTAGGATAGAAACTTCCAACTCAAGTTTTTCTTCATAAGATTGCATCAAAGCATCAACGATATGTTTAGTAAAAGCTTTATTTTGACTATAAGCATGAGGAGAATTTAGCACGGATTGCAACAAGGAAATACAATCTATCAAAGAGCAATTATCATAATTAAATTCCTTGAAATCCAAAATAGTGGGTTCATTGATATTTAAAGTTTTAACCTCTTCAATCCCACTTTTATAATTTTTAGCATCAAGATCATAAAACTCCGAATTTTTGGAACGCCTTCTAGGTAAAGGTGGATCATCTTCAGTCCCATCATTATCAAGATTCATATTGCAAAACAAAGATTTAATAGGGACACATCAATAACTTTTAGATCTTCATCCTTATTATCATGAAAACTAGAAGAACACGCTTTCACAAAGCAATCTTTCTTAGCACGCATCCTAGCGGTTCTTTCTTTGCACTCATCAATGGAAATTCTCATGGCTTTGAGAGACTCATTGATATCATGCTTAGGTGGAATAGATCTAAGTTTCAAAGAATCAACATCAAGAGAAATTCTATCCACGTTCCTAGCCAACTCATCAATCTTAAGCAATTTTTCTTCAATCAAAGCATTGAAACTCTTTTGCGAACTAATAAATTCTTTAATATTAGATTCAAAATCAGAGGGCATCTTATTATAATTTCCATAAGAATTGTTGTAGGAATTACCATAATTATTAGAGGAATTACTAGGAAACGGCCTAGATTAAAATTACCTCTATACGTGTTATTACCAAAATTGTTCCTACCAACAAAATTCACATCCATAGATTCATTATTATTCTCAATCAAAGTAGACAAAGGCATATCATTATCAGTAGGAGAACTCTTATTAGCAAACAATTTCATAAGTTCATCCATCTTTCCACTCAAAACATTAATCTCTTCAATTGCATGCACTTTTTTATTAGTAGATCTTTCAGTGTGCCATTGAGAATAATTAACCATAATATTATCTAGGAGTTTAGTAGCTTCTCCTAAAGTGATTTCCATAAAAGTGCCTCCCGCGCCGAATCTAAAAGATTTCTAGAAGCAAAATTCAATCCGGCATAAAATTGTATAATCATCCAAAGATTCAAACCATGTGTAGGGCAATTACGTATCATTAATTTCATCCTCTCCCAAGATTGTGCAACATGTTCATGATCAAGTTGCTTAAAATTCATAATATCGTTTCTAAGAGAGATGATCTTAGCGGGAGGAAAATACTTAGAGATAAAAGCATCTTTGCACTTATTCCATGAATCAATACTATTTTTAGGCAAAGACGAAAACCAAGCTTTAGCACGATCTCTAAGCAAAAACGGAAATAGCTTCAATTTAACAATATCATTGTCCACATCTTTCTTCTTTTGCATATCACACAAATCAACAAAGCTATTTAGATGGGTAGCGGCATCTTCACTAGGAAGGCCGGCGAATTGATCTTTCATGACAAGATTCAACAAAGCAATTAATTTCACAAGATTCACATCGGTAAGAGGAGAAATCGGAGTGCTAAGAAAATCATTGTTGTTGGTATTGGAAAGTCACACAATTTAGTATTATCTTGAGCCATCGTGACAAGCAAGCAATCCAACACACAAGCAAACAAGAAACGGGCAAAAAGAGGCAAATAGGAAAGAGAAGGGGAAGAGAGAGAGGGCGAATAAAACGGCAAGGGTGAAGTGGGGGAGAGGAAAACGAGAGGCAAATGGCAAATAATGTAATGCGAGGGATAAGAGTTTGTGATGGGTACTTGGTATGTCTTGACTTAGCAATGGCACCTGAAATGACTCGTTGTTGGGAGTCAAATCTTGACTTGACTTGGCGCGAATCTCCCGGCAACGGCGCCAGAAATCCTTCTTGCTACCTCTTGAGCACTGCGTTGGTTTTCCCTTGAAGAGGAAAGGGTGATGCAGCAAAGTAGCGTAAGTATTTCCCTCAGTTTTTGAGAACCAAGGTATCAATCCAGTAGGAGATCACGCTCAAGTCCCACGCACCTACACAAACAAATAAGAACCTCGCAACCAACGCGATAAAGGGGTTGTCAAGCCCTTCACGGTCACTTACGAGAGTGAGATCTGATAGATATGATAAGATAATATTTTTGGTATTTTTATGATAAAGAGAAATAAAGATGCAAAGTAAAATAAATGGCAAAGGAAATAACTAAGTGTTGGAAGATTAATATGATGGAAGATAGACCCGGGGGCCATAGGTTTCACTAGTGGCTTCTCTCAAGAGCATAAGTATTACGGTGGGTAAACGAATTACTGTCGAGCAATTGATAGAATTGAGCATAGTTATGAGAATATCTAGGTATGATCATGTATATAGGCATCACGTCCGAGACAAGTAGACCGAAATGATTCTGCATCTACTACTATTACTCCACACATCGACCGCTATCCAGCATGCATCTAGAGTATTAAGTTCATAAGAACAGAGTAATGCTTTAAGGAAGATGACATGATGTAGAGGGATAAACTCATGCAATATGATATAAACCCCATCTTTTTATCCTCGATGGCAACAATACAATACGTGCCTTGCTGCCCCTGCTTGTCACTGGGAAAGGACACCGCAAGATTGAACCCAAAGCTAAGCACTTCTCCCATTGCAAGAAAGATCAATCTAGTAGGCCAAACCAAACTGATAATTCGAAGAGACTTGCAAAGATAACCAATCATACATAAAATAATTCAGAGAAGATTCAAATATTGTTCATAGATAAACTTGATCATAAACCCACAATTCATCGGATCTCGACAAACACACCGCAAAAGAAGATTACATCGAATAGATCTCCAAGAAGATCGAGGAGAACTTTGTATTGAGATCCAAAGAGAGAGAAGAAGCCATCTAGCTAATAACTATGGACCCGTGGTCTGAAGTAAACTACTCACACATCACCGGAGAGGCCATGGAGTTGATGTAGAGGCCCTCCGTGATCAATGCCCCCTCCGGCGGAGCTCCGGAAAAGGCCCCAAGATGGGATCTCTCGGGTACAGAAGGTTGCGCGGTGGAATTAGGTTTTCGTGGTGCTCCTGGATGTTTGGGGGTACGTGGATATATATAGGAGGAAGAAGTACGTCGGTGGAGCAACGGAGGCCCACGAGGGTGGAGGGCGTGCCCAGGGGGTAGGTTTCGCCCCACTCCAAGTCTCCTGGATCACGTTTGTTGAGAAAATCACGTTCCCGAAGGTTTCATTCCGTTTGGACTCCGTTTGATATTCCTTTTCTTCGAAACCCTAAAATAGGCAAAAAACAGCAATTTGGGCTGGGCCTCCGGTTAGTAGGTTAGTCCCAAAAATGATATAAAAGTGTAAAATAAAGCCCATTAACATCCAAAATAGATAATATAATAGCATGGAGCAATCAAAAATTATAGATACGTTGGAGACGTATCATGACTCACAGGAGCGGACTCGTCCTCAGAAGCGTGCCGCTCGCCCTCACAGCTCTACTAGCAACTCCTCTTCTGAGGGCTTCGACTATGAGGATAAGCTGGATGATTTGGAGCAGCTCGAGTTTGTCGCCGTTCGCACCTCCGCACCCAAGCCGAGTACTCGTCGTGCCACCTTCAAGCCTCCTCCTCCGGTGCAACCTCACGGTGATGCTCGTCATATCTCTCTCGAACCTCCTTTACCCCTCGGCCACCAAGTTAAGCGGTTCAACGAGGTTCCTGTTGCTTCCTATCTTAAGTTGTGTCGTGATGTTGATCAATTTACGGTTGCTCGAGACTCTCAGGACAATCGTTTTCGCACTAATGTCCAAGCTGACATTTTTACCACTTTCATCATTCCTAAGGGTCTTTCTCTGCATTTGTGCATTGATTTAGAGCATATTCGTACTCATCCGGAAAAATATTCCCAGGCTATTGAGCTCATTGAGTCGTCCAATCTTGCTGCTCCATTTTCATTTCAGCATGACTTTAACCAAGCCGCCATTCATCAATTCTATGCCACATGTTTCTTCAGTCCAAATAACACTGTTACTTGGATGACCTCAGACACAAAGCTCCCGGCTTCCTATTCTCAGTTTGTTGCTGCCCTTGGTTTTCCTGACACCGGGTTCAAAATTCACAATGATGACCTCGAACATAGACCCAAGGGCACCGATGTATGTGCTGATCTTATCAAACCCATACCAGACCTGACTAATGAGGAGAAACATAAGGGCTTTAACCAAGTCTCCATTGGGCATGCTCCTTTCTTCATTATCTATCAATGTGTCATTCGCACCATTTATCCTAAGATGGGTGACAAGGGCTCTTGCAGTAGCTACTGCATCGCTCTCATGCATCACCTTTATGCGTCTCCGAAAGGGAAGACCAATGTGCCTCATTTTCTATGGCATGAGATTCGTCTCGCTTCTCTCCAGTACAAGCGGGCCTTTCCTCATGCTCCATTTCTTCAGGCATTTATCGAAAGTGTGGCTCTGTTTCCTATTGTCCGCACTCATTTGCATGAGCGACGGGTCATTCCCGCACACATGGCCGGTGACTATGTTCCCAAGGATTCTTCCTCTTCTGCTCATCCGCGCCGAACTGTTGCTAGAACTCCTCATCCTGCTCCCTCCGGATCTGCACCCTTTGGTCGCATTGCTTGTTTTCTTGGGAAGGCTCACTCTGCCTTGATGAAGGCTGTTACTTTTAACTGCTCCCAAAATCACGATGTTGTCACGCGCCTTATCACCTCCAAAAATGCTCTGAAGGCTCGTCTGAGAGACTCCAGAGTGTTCGATGTGAGTGATGATGACTGTTTTCCTGATGAGCCCCCTTCTGACTTTGGCTTTCCTTCGGGTCCTGAGTGGTCTGACTTCCTTGACGAGGCCGGTGGTAGTGGTGCTCATGATGATGATGATGAGGCTGGGTTCTGATGATGATGATGATATTCTGGTTGCTCCACTTGGCAGCCTTTTTGGGTACTTGCTGCCAAGGGGGAGTAGTGTATCCATTGAGTACTGTAATATGTGATATTAACTTGTATTGCACTATGATATGTATCGTACCATGAACCTTGTTATGATCATTGTTACTTTAGGTTCTATGATGTGAGTGATGAATCTATTTGAATGTTATCATGTGCAACTTGTGATTTGAATGTGTTGGTATCACCCTAAGGGGGAGCTCCTCTCATGCTTATTTTTCTCTGTGCACATTGTTAAGGGGAGCTCCGCAACAAATCTCTTCGATACTCAAAGTTTTTATTTTAAGAAGTACATGTATGTTGTCATCAACTACCAAAAAGGGGGAGATTGAAAGTGCAATCATGCCCTTAATCTTATTTTGATGTTGATGACAACATGCATGTATGGGACTAATCATGTTTATCAAGTATATCTCAGGATTATGTCTCATAGGCCGTGTGTGGATCATGACTAAAGACAAATGCATAACTCAAGATTGGAGATACAAGACAATAGCGTTGGCTTTGTTTACGGTTTGTTCTTGAGTATAGGGATCCACACTATTAAGAGGGGATCGATGGATCTAGTGAAAGATTTGCTCAAAACCCACAACTCCATTTTCCTCCGGACGTCCGGTACGTTACGGACGTCCGATCCCTTTCAGCTGACCGGTCGTCCGGCTCCCGTCGGTCGTCCGGTGTTTCTTCACAGAACAAATTCACGGATGTCCGACCTTCTCCGGACGTCCGGTCCACGGACGTCCGTTTCCTCCGGACGTCCGACACTTACTCAACAGAACAGTTTTTACGGATATCCGGTCCTCTACGGATGTCCGGTCACCGGACGACCGAAACGGTCCGGACGTCCGTTAGCTGTATGCTGATTCATGGCTTGTGATTCTCCAGCGACCGGACGACCGACGTCTGTCGGACGTCCGGACCTATCTGTGCCACCGGACGTCCGGTCCTGTCCGGAACGTCCGACGCCTCCTGTGCACTTGTGTTGCTCAAACGGTTACTTTTCCACCTCCACTATATATAGCCTTCTCCCCCCACGGGATAAGGTTGACCATTCACTTTGAGCTTGCTAAGAACACATTTCACTCACTCTCTCACTCTTCCACACCAAATCTTAGATCCCCAAGGGATTTGAGAGCACTTGAGAGAAGTTCTCCAATCAAGTGATAGATCCACTCCTTCCCTCTTTGCACCAAAGGAATTCGTGATTTGAGCAAGTCTTGAGCTTTCCCATCGTTCTTGTTACTCTTGGAGGTTGGAGACTCCTAGGCGGTAGGAGTCTTTCGGAGAGGAATCGACCTTTGTGATTACCCCCGGAAAAGTTTGTGAGGGTTTGGAGACCACCCCAAGGTCTACCACTAGTGGTTGAGAAACGCCTTCGTGGTGTTGTCTCAAAGGGAGAATAGGGTGAGCCTTCGTGGCGTTGGTGTGCCTTCGTGGTAACATCCACCTCTCTAACGGTGACGTAGCTTCCCTCCAAGGAAGTGAACATCGGCATACATCCTCGTCTCCCGGAGTTGCGGTTATTCCTAACCCTAACTCTCTACTTGTGGTTACTTGTCTCTTAGCACTTACTTATATCATATTGTGCTTGCTTACTTACATACTTGTGTTACTTGCTTAGCACTTAGTACTACACTTGCAATTGTTAGGCTCACCTTCATATTCCGCATTATTGCCTAAAATTGCTAAGTAATAATTAAAATTTGTAATTGTACCTATTCACCCCCCCTCTAGGTCCATCTCGATCCTTCAGAGTTCCCTCAATTTAAATAGATCAAAGATCTATGCATTTTATTTAAGCGAGTTTTAGTTGGTTTGAGAAAAAGATGGCATGATGACATGATGCAATGCAAAAGATGACATGATGAAAGTGATGGGGAACGTTGCAGAAAACAAAAATTTTCCTACGGTTTCACCAAGATCCATCTAGGAGTTCATCTAGCAACGAGTGATCGGATTGCATCTACATACCTTTGTAGATCACGCGCGGAAGCGTTCAAAGAACGGGGATGAGGAAGGCGTACTCGACGTGATCCAAATCACCGGAGATCCTAGCGCCGAACGGACGGCACCTCCGTGTTCAACACACGTACGGTCAGCGTGACGTCTCCTCCTTCTTGATCCAGCAAGGGGAAGGAGAGGTTGAGGAAGATGGCTCCAGCAGCAGCACGACGGCGTGGTGGTGGTGGAGCTGCAGTACTCCGTCAGGGCTTCGCCAAGCTCTACGGAGGAGGAGGAGGTGTTGGAGAGGGAGAGGGAGGCGCCAGGGCTTAGGTGTGGCTGCCCTCCCTTCCCCCCACTATATATAGGGCCAAGGGAGAGGGGGGGCGCAGCCTTGGCCCTTCCTCCAAGGAAGGGTGCGGCCAGGGAGGAGTCCATCCTCCCCAAGGCACCTAGGAGGTGCCTTCCCCCTTTAGGACTCTTCCTTTCCCTCATCTCTTGGCGCATGGGCCTCTTGGGGCTGGTGCCCTTGGCCCATATAGGCCAAGGCGCACACCCCTACAGCCCATGTGGCCCCCCGGGGCAGGTGGACCCCCTTGGTGGACCCCCGGACCCCTTTCGGCACTCCCGGTACAATACCGATAATGCGCGAAACCTTTTCCGGTGACCAAAACAAGACTTCCCATATATAAATTCTTTACCTCCGGACCATTCCGGAACTCCTCGTGACGTCCGGGATCTCATCCGGGACTCCGAACAACATTCGGTTACTGCATATCATATCCCTAACAACCTAGCGTCACCGAACCTTAAGTGTGTAGACCCTACGGGTTCGGGAGACATGTAGACATGACCGAGAGCTCTCCGGTCAATAACCAACAGCGGGATCTGGATACCCATGTTGGCTCCCACATGCTCCTCGATGATCTCATCGGATGAACCACGATGTCGAGGATTCAAGCAACCCCGTATACAATTCCCTTTGTCAATCGGTATGTTACTTGCCCGAGATTCGATCGTCGGTATCCCAATACCTCGTTCAATCTCGTTACCGGCAAGTCACTTTACTCGTACCGTAATGCATGATCCCGTGACCAGACACTTGGTCACATTGAGCTCATTATGATGATGCATTACCGAGTGGGCCCAGTGATACCTCTCCGTCATATGGAGTGACAAATCCCAGTCTTGATCCGTGTCAACCCAACATAGCTTTCGGAGATACCCGTAGTATACCTTTATAGTCACCCAGTTACGTTGTGACGTTTGGTACACCCAAAGCACTCCTACGGTATCCGGGAGTTACACGATCTCATGGTCTAAGGAAAAGATACTTGACATTGGAAAAACTCTAGCAAACGAACTATACGATCTTGTGCTATGTTTAGGATTGGGTCTTGTCCATCACATCATTCTCCTAATGATGTGATCTCGTTATCAATGACATCCAATGTCCATAGTCAGGAAACCATGACTATCTGTTGATCAACGAGCTAGTCAACTAGAGGCTTACTAGGGACATGTTGGTGTCTATTATTCACACATGTATTACGATTTCCGGATAACACAATTATAGCATGAATAAAGACAATTATCATGAACAAGGAAATATAATAATAATGCTTTTATTATTGCCTCTAGGGCATATTTCCAACAGTCTCCCACTTGCACTAGAGTCAATAATCTAGTTATCAACCTGATGACAATCGAACACCCATGGAATTCTGGTGTTGATCATGTTTTGCTCTAGAGAGGTTTAGTCAACGGATCTGCTACATTCAGGTCCGTATGTACTTTACAAATATCTATGTCTCCATCTTGAACATTTTCACGAATGGAGTTGAAGCGACGCTTGATGTGCCTTGGTCTTCTTGTGAAACCTGGGCTCCTTGGCAAGTGCAATAGCTCCAGTGTTGTCACAGAAGAGTTTGATCGGCCCCGACGCATTGGGTATGACTCCTAGGTCGGTGATGAACTCCTTCACCCAAATTGCTTCATGTGCTGCCTCCGAGGCTGCCATGTACTCCGCTTCACATGTAGATCCCGCCACGACGCTCTGCTTGCAGCTGCACCAGCTCACTGCTCCACCATTCAAAATATACACGTATCCGGTTTGTGACTTAGAGTCATCCAGATCTGTGTCGAAGCTAGCGTCGACGTAACCCTTTACGACGAGCTCTTCGTCACCTCCATAAACGAGAAACATATGTCCTTAGTCCTTTTCAGGTACTTCAGGATATTCTTGACCGCTGTCCAGTGTTCCTTGCCGGGATTACTTTGGTACCTTCCTACCAAACTTACGGCAAGGTTTACATCAGGTCTGGTACACAGCATGGCATACATAATAGACCCTATGGCTGAGGCATAGGGGATGACACTCATCTCTTCTATATCTTCTGCCGTGGTCGGACATTGAGCTGAGCTCAATTTCATCACCTTGCAACACAGGCAAGAACCCCTTCTTAGACTGATCCATATTGAACTTCTTCAATATCTTATCAAGGTATGTGCTTTGTGAAAGACCTATGAGGCGTCTTGATCTATCTCTATAGATCTTGATGCCTAATATATAAGCAGCTTCTCCAAGGTCCTTCATTGAAAAACTCTTATTCAAGTAGGCCTTAATGCTGTCCAAAAGTTCTATATCATTTCCCATCAAAAGTATGTCATCTACATATAATATGAGAAATGCTACAGAGCTCCCACTCACTTTCTTGTAAACGCAGGCTTCTCCATAAGTCTGCGTAAACCCAAACGCTTTGATCATCTCATCAAAGCGAATGTTCCAACTCCGAGATGCTTGCACCAGCCCATAAATCGAGCGTTGGAGCTTGCACACCTTGTCAGCATTCTTAGGATCGACAAAACCTTCCGGCTGCATCATATACAATTCTTCCTTAAGGAAACCGTTAAGGAATGCCGTTTTGACGTCCATTTGCCATATCTCATAATCATAGTATGCGGCAATTGCTAACATGATTCGGACGGACTTCAGCTTCGCTACGGGAGAAAGTCTCATCGTAGTCAACCCCTTGAACTTGTCGATAACCCTTAGCGACAAGTCGAGCTTTATAGATGGTAACATTACCATCCGCGTCCGTCTTCTTCTTAAAGATCCATTTGTTTTCTATCGCTCGCCGATCATCGGGCAAGTCTGTCAAAGTCCACACTTTGTTTTCATACATGGATCCTATCTCGGATTGCATGGCTTCAAGCCATTTGTTGGAATCGGCCCGCCATCGCTTCTTCATAGTTCGAAGGTTCACCGTTGTCTAACAACATGATTTCCAAGACAGGGTTGCCGTACCACTCTGGTGCGGAACGTGTCCTTGTGGACCTACGAAGTTCAGTAGCAACTTGATCTGAAGTTTCATGATCATCATCATTAACTTCCTCTCTAGTCGGTGCAGGCACCTCAGGAACATTTTCTTGAGCTGCGCTACTTACCGGTTCAAGAGGTAATACTTCATCAAGTTCCACTTTCCTCCCACTTATTTCTTTCGAGAGAAACTCTTTCTCTAGAAAGGATCCATTCTTGGCAACAAAGATCTTGCCTTCGGATCTGAGGTAGAAGGTATACCCAATAGTTTCTTTAGGGTATCCTATGAAGACGCATTTTTCCGACTTGGGTTCGAGCTTTTCAGGTTGAAGTTTCTTGACATAAGCATCGCATCCCCAAACTTTTAGAAACGACAACTTAGGTTTCTTCCCAAACCATAATTCATACGGTGTCGTCTCAACGGATTTCGACGGAGCCCTATTTAAAGTGAATGCGGCAGTCTCTAAAGCATAGCCCCAAAAAGATAGCGGTAAATCAGTAAGAGACATCATAGACCGCACCATATCCAATAGAGTGCGATTACGACGTTCGGACACACCATTACGCTGAGGTGTTCCAGGCGGCGTGAGTTGTGAAACTATTCCACATTTTCTTAAGTGTGTGCCAAATTCGTGACTCAAGTATTCTCCCCCATGATCTGATCGCAAGAACTTGATTTTCCTGTCACGTTGATTCTCAACCTCACTCTGAAATTCCTTGAACTTTTCAAAGGTCTCAGACTTGTGTTTCATTAAGTAGACATACCCATATCTACTCAAGTCATCAGTGAGGGTGAGAACATAACGATAGCCACCGCGAGCCTCAACACTCATTGGACCGCACACATCAGTATGTATGATTTCCAATAAGTTGGTTGCTCGCTCCATTGTTCCTGAGAACGGAGTCTTGGTCATTTTACCCATGAGGCATGGTTCGCACGTGTCAAATGATTCGTAATCAAGAGACTCTAAAAGTCCATCTGCATGGAGCTTCTTCATGCGTTTGACACCTATGTGACCAAGGCGGCAGTGCCACAAGTATGTGGGACTATCATTATCAACCTTACATCTTTTGGTATTCACACTATGAATATGTGTAGCATTACGCTCGAGATTCATTAAGAATAAACCATTCACCATAGGAGCATGACCATAAAACATATCTCTCATATAAATAGAACAACCATTATTCTCGGATTTAAATGAGTAGCCATCTCGTATTAAACGAGATCCTGATACAATGTTCATGCTCAAACTTGGCACTAAATAACAATTATTGAGGTTCAAAACTAATCCCGTAGGTAAATGTAGAGGTAGCGTGCCGACGGCGATCACATCGACCTTGGAACCATTCCCGACGCGCATCGTCACCTCGTCCTTCGCCAGTCTCCGTTATTCCGCAGCTCCTGCTTTGAGTTACAAATGTGAGCAACCGCACCGGTATCAAATACCCAGGAGCTACTACGATACTGGTAAGGTACACATCAATTACATGTATATCACATATACCTTTTGTTTGCCGGCCTTCTTGTCCGCTAAGTATTTGGGGCAGTTCCGCTTCCAGTGACCACTTCCCTTGCAATAAAAGCACTCAGTCTCGGGCTTGGGTCCATTCTTTGGCTTCTTCCCGGCAGCTTGCTTACCGGGCGCGGCAACTCCCTTGCCGTCCTTCTTGAAGTTCTTCTTACCCTTGCCTTTCTTGAACTTAGTGGTTTTATTCACCATCAACACTTGATGTTCCTTTTTGACTTCTACCTCTGCTGATTTCAGCATTGAAATATACCTCAGGAATGGTCTTTTCCATCCCCTGCATATTGAAGTTCATCACAAAGCTCTTGTAGCTCGGTGGAAGCGACTGAAGGATTCTGTCAATGACCGCGTCATCCGGGAGATTAACTCCCAGCTGAGTCAAGCGGTTATGTAACCCAGACATAGTGAGTATGTGCTCACTGACAGAACTATTTTCCTCCATCTTACAGCTGAAGAACTTGTCAGAGACTTCATATCTCTCGACCCGGGCATGAGCTTGAAAAACCATTTTCAGCTCTTCGAACATCTCATATGCTCCGTGTCTCTCAAAACGCTTTTGGAGCCCCGGCTTCTAAGCTGTAAAGCATGCCGCACTGAACGAGGGAGTAGTCATCAGCACGTGTCTGCCAAGCGTTCATAACGTCTTGGTTCTGTGGGACGGGTGCGTCACCTAGCGGTGCTTCTAGGACATAATCTTTCTTGGCAGCTATGAGGATGATCCTCAGGTTCCGGACCCAGTCCGTATAGTTGCTGCCATCGTCTTTCAGCTTGGTTTTCTCTAGGAACGCGTTGAAGTTGAGGACAACGTGGCCATTTGATCTACAAGACATATTGTAAAGATTTTAGACTAAGTTCATGATAATTAAGTTCATCTAATCAAATTATTCAATGAACTCCCACTTAGATAGACATCCCTCCAGTCATCTAAGTATAACATGATCCGAGTTAACTAGGCCGTGTCCGATCATCACGTGAGACGGACTAGTCAACATCGGTGAACATCTTCATGTTGATCGTATCTTCTATACGACTCATGCTCGACCTTTCGGTCTTCTGTGTTCCGAGGCCATGTCTGTACATGCTAGGCTCGTCAAGTCAACCTAAGTGTTTGCATGTGTAAATCTGTCTTACACCCGTTGTATGTGAACGTTGGAATCTATCACACCCGATCATCACGTGGTGCTTCGAAACAACGAACTGTCGCAACGGTGCACAGTTAGGGGAACACTTTCTTGAAATTATTATGAGGGATCATCTTATTTACTACCGTCGTTCTAAGTAAACAAGATGCAAAAACATGATAAACATCACATGCAATCAAATAATAATAGTGACATGATATGGCCAATATCACATAGCTCCTTTGATCTCCATCTTGGGGCTCCATGATCACCTTGTCACCGGCTTGACACCATGATCTCCATCATCATGATCTCCATCATCGTGTCTCCATGAAGTTGCTCGCCAACTATTACTTCTACTACTATGGCTAACGCGTTTAGCAATAAAGTAAAGTAATTTACATGGCGTTTCTCAATGACACACAGGTCATATAAAAGAATAAAGACAACTCCTATGGCTCCTGCCGGTTGTCATACTCATCGACATGCAAGTCATGAATCCTATTACAATAGCATGAACATCTCATACATCACATATAGATCATTCATCATTCATCACAACTTTGGCCATATCATATCACAAACCACTTGCTGCAAAAACAAGTTAGACGTCCTCTAATTGTTGTTGCAAGTTTTACGTGGCTGAATTAGGGTTCTAGCAAGAACGTCTTCTTACCTACGTTAAAGCCACAACGTGATTTGTCAACTTCTATTTACCCTTCATAAGGACCCTGTTCATCGAATCCGCTCCAACTAAAGTAGGAGAGACAGACACCCGCCAGCCACCTTATGCAACTAGTGCATGTTAGTCGGTGGAACCGGTCTCACGTAAGCGTACGTGTAAGGTTGGTCCGGGCCGCTTCATCCCACAATACCGCTGAATCAAGATAAGACTAGTAGCGGCAAGAAAGTTGACAAATCTACGCCCATAACAAATTGTGTTCTACTCGCGCAAAAAAACTACGCATAGACCTAGCTCATGATGCCACTGTTGGGGAACGTTGCAGAAAACAAAAAATTTCCTACTCGTTTCACCAAGATCATCTAGGAGTTCATCTAGCAACGAGTGATCGGATTGCATCTACATACCTTTGTAGATCATGCGCGGAAGCATTCAAAGAACGGGGATGAGGAAGGCGTACTCGACGTGATCCAAATCACCGATGACCAGCGCCGAACGGACGGCACCTCCGCGTTCAACACACGTACGGGACGGGAGACGTCTCCTCCTTCTTGATCCAGCAAGGGGGAAGGAGAGGTTGATGAAGATCCAGCAGCACGACGGCGTGGTGGTGGATGCAGCAGTCACCGCAGCAGGGCTTCGCCGTTCTCTACGGAGGAGGAGGAGGTCTTGGAGGGGAGAGGGAGGCGCCAGGGGCATGGGGTGCGGCTGCCCTCCCTCCCCCCTCTATATATAGGGTCCCCAGGGCGCCGGCCCTGGAGATCCAATCTCCCAAGGGGGCGGCGGCCAAGGGGGGTGGAGTGCCCCCCAAGGCAAGTGGGGCGCCCCCCACCCTAGGGTTCCCAACCCTAGGCGCAGGGGGAAGGCCCAAGGGGGGCGCACCAGCCCACTAGGGCTGGTTCCCCTTCCCACTTCAGCCCATGGGGCCCTCCGGGATAGGTGGCCCCACCCGGTGGACCCCCGGGACCCTTCCGGTGGTCCCGGTACAATACCGATTGACCCCGAAACTTTCCCGATGGCCGAAACTGCACTTCCTATATATAATCTTTACCTCCGACCATTCCGGAACTCCTCGTGACGTCCGGGATCTCATCCGGGACTCCGAACAACTTTCGGGTTACCATATACATACTCTACAACCCTAGCGTCACCGAACCTTAAGTGTGTAGACCCTACGGGTTCGGGAGACATGCAGACATGACCGAGATGCTCCCGTCAATAACCAACAGCGGGATCTGGATACCCATGTTGGCTCCCACATGCTCCATGATCTCATCGGATGAACCACGATGTCGAGGATTCAAGCAACCCCGTATACAATTCCCTTTGTCAATCGGTACTTACTTGCCCGAGATTCGATCGTCGGTATCCCAATACCTCATTCAATCTCGTTATCGGCAAGTCACTTTACTCGTACCGTAATGCATGATCCCGTGACCAGACACTTGGTCACTTTGAGCTCATTATGATGATGCATTACCGAGTGGGCCCAGAGATACCTCTCCGTCATACGGAGTGACAAATCCCAGTCTTGATCCGTGTCAACCCAACAGACACTTTCGGAGATACCCGTAGTATACCTTTATAGTCACCCAGTTATGTTGTGACGTTTGGTACACCCAAAGCACTCCTACGGTATCCGGGAGTTACACGATCTCATGGTCTAAGGAAAAGATACTTGACATTGGAAAAACTCTAGCAAACGAACTATACGATCTTGTGCTATGTTTAGGATTGGGTCTTGTCCATCACATCATTCTCCTAATGATGTGATCTCGTTATCAATGACATCCAATGTCCATAGTCAGGAAACCATGACTATCTGTTGATCAACGAGCTAGTCAACTAGAGGCTTACTAGGGACATGTTGGTGTCTATGTATTCACACATGTATTACGATTTCCGGATAACACAATTATAGCATGAATAAAGACAATTATCATGAACAAGGAAATATAATAATAATCCTTTTATTATTGCCTCTAGGGCATATTTCCAACATAATACCCTATAACATGCAAGCTTTGAGTCATATATGCATGATGTAGATGTTCGTTTAATTCTTATAGTTCATTTCATTCAAAATCATCTAGTTTTTATAAGAAAGCTAATCTATTTTAAGATTCATGGAATTGTGCGTCGTAAGACATAAAGTAAAAACAAATAATGGCAAATCATGTAGAAAAACATTTGGGCAATTCTGATACGGAAGATTCTAGAACAAATAAGAAGTGCTTGTGTTTTGATGTTTGTGCATTATGCTTAAGTTCAACCATGGAGTCTTCTAGATTATACATGTGGCGAAATCTGGTGGAATCTAGATGATATCCAACGGCCAGTAGTGCTCAAATTTGCCATCTTTGGACCATCGGATTCGCCTCATCCAACGACCATCTTTCAAAGTTAAAGTTACCCACACACAATATAAAAAAATATAAAATATAATATATATAGGGGTATAGATATAGATATGTGATGCAAAAGCCGCCCATCATCTCCAATTAGAATAGTGTGTCCATGCACGGATGCGACGTGGCCAAATGATGTCTGCCATCGGTATCTCAAATTCAAATCAGTCTGACCTTGTTCAATGTGTATACATTACAACATGCTCGTTTCCAAACCACACCGCGCAGATCTCCGTTATATTCATGCATGCATGGGTTTCAAACATCAGGATCTCTTATTCAAATATTTGAATTCAACTTTACATTGATTGTGACCTCACCTATTCAGCTATTCTTTTACACCCACACAGTAGTCTTCTCTTTATAATTGTACCACTAACTTCTCTCGTGCATGCATGCACACACACTACCTAGTCGGCATTATCCATCGC
>NC_053026.1:263128015-263147414 GCF_003073215.2 Triticum urartu | reverse complement strand
TTTACGGTGCAGATTCACTCATTTTGCTCCATATGTACTCCGTCTCGGTGTAGTCTAGTCACTTGTTGAAATCTCTAGAAGGGCAAATACTCCTTTCTGGTTTACAGGGCTATACTAGCAAGTAGATGTACGTACTAGTACAATAGTGGGCTCACATAGCAATTTTGTCTCATGCAAGAGCCTGGCTATATGCGTGCTCCAATGTTCGCAACTGCAACGTTCGGTTTGCGCTTGGCTCTTCGCCTCTTCGAGAAGACGAACAATGATGTTACTACTACTGCTTCTACAGTGTCGAATCCACTGCTGCATGTCCATCCACCGCGAGCGGGACAGATAGCTTGTTGTAGAAGTACTACTAAGCAAAAGCCTGTCCTCGTTTACGAGCAACCGCGCGCATGGGTGAGGGAGAAGGCGTGTAGTAAAATCAAGCTTCTCCTCGTTGTACGAGTTGACGCGACACATCATAGCACTGGCCCCACATGCTTGCCTCTAAACTTGGCTGAAAGACCCGCAGTGTACAATATATTTGCTGCAACCTCTAACATTTACCCACCACAAATTAAAATATATGTGGCCGTATGCATCGTTCTGATGCAGAGGCCGGGGAGTCCCCCCTTTTAAAAAAAACAAATTAAAATATATATTCCTGTCTTGATCAGATGAGCGTGCAAACTACAATCACCAGGGTGTCAGGTAGGGCCAGAAGACTATTTTAATTTTTTTTTAAAAACTTCGAGACGGCCACATAGCATGGAGCCGACCCCAACGATTTTAAGCTTACAGGCACGGTACACGCTATCCTAGACTACTCTACACATGAAACTGCACACGAGCGTCCGGGCTGCGCTTGGCTCTTCGCCTCTTCGGGAAGTCGAACAATGATGGAGTACTAGTACTGCACTGGAGGAGTACTACAGTACGCTTCTGGCCATCTGACACCGATTGAACTGCTGCATGTCCACCGCGTGCGGGAGGGAGAGCGTGTAGCGAAAGCTTCTCCTAGTCTTGCCAGCCACCACGCTCATGGGCGAGGGAGGGACGCTCCTGCCTTTGCGTGTATGACAGGTGGGCCCGACAGGTGTGTGGCCAACCTGTCATACAGCCAAAGGCAGGTGCAGTTAAGTCCGCGAGGGAGAGGATAATCAAACTTCTCATTGATGTACGAGTTGACGCGACACATCAAAGCACTGCACTCGATATATTTCAATAATTTGCGTTTACTGATGCATTAATTACAATGCATGCATGCATGCCGTGACTCTCCTTTTGATACTTGCTTTGTAATACCCCGGCCCAAGTCAAGAGATGGTTGTGCACGAGGAGGGCGAGATCATGCAGACCGAACATGACCCGACAATGGAGCTCTCTAAGGTCTCGATGGACCTCACCGTGCTCCACTTCCCCTTGTGCCTCCGCCCCTTCATGCCTCCAGTGTATGAGGTTCAAATACACCTCGTCTGTTCGGCTGATTGAGCAAGGTGCATGTTTCTTGATTGATGTGCTATTCGAATAATTTCTGCAATGGAAGGGAGGGCACCTGGCCTGCGCGGACTACCGCGTCGAGCACCCCGGGAACCAGCGGCAGTGCCAGAAGTGCGAGCGCGGCGGTGGCTTCGACGTGCGGAACATGGCGGTGGACTCCGTCCTTTCGTCGGTGAGAGTGGAGTGCCCGCACGAAGGCTGTGGGCTCTACGTCAACTTACCACAAGCTCGCCGATCACCAGAGCGTGTGTCCGCTCGCGCCCTGCAAATGCCCCGTGCCCGTCTGCGGCTACGAAGGCCCGCCGCCGGTGCTCTACCACCACATCAGCACCGCGCATCCCATGCCCGTGCACAGGATCCAGTACGGCAAGGTGCTCCAGCTGCAAGTGCCATTGTCGGAGCCACGGCTCTTGCTGTTCGAGGAGGAGGACCGCCGCGCGTTTTTCTTGGTCGGCGGCATGCTTGACATCGGCGCGCTATCGCCGTGTCGGTCGTCTGCATCAGAGCGGGGGCGTCCCCACTGCCGCACTAACTGGGCCAAGCTGTGGGCGAACGGCCCACCGGGGGAGCCCGGGGGACGAAGGCACGACCGACGCCGTCGAGGTGGAAATGGAGGTGACAAGCAGCAAGGATCCCGGCGACGTCGACGTGCAGGAGCTGACCTTCTTGACAGTTCCGCCCAAGCTGCTGGCCGGGGCTAAGCTTGTGTCCCTCCACATTCAGATTGACAAGCTCACGTCCTAAATGTTTCTACAGTGCCTTCTGTTTATCTTAGTAATATGCTAATATAGGGATTACCTTGGTCTACTTTAGCTTAAGAAATGGTGGGTTTTGGTGGCGATGCAGCAATTACTTCGACATCAGATCAGTAATTTCCAACAGTCGAACGGATATTTTGTGTCTGTTGGATATAAAGTTCCTTTGGGTAAGAAGTACTACTTGTCATCAAAATGGATAAAAGGAGATGTATGTAGACGTATTTTAGTTCCTAGGTACATCACTTTTTATCCATTTTGATGACAAGCACTCCCTCCGTTCCACAATACATGCCTTCCATTTGTCAAAATATAGATGTATCTAACATGTTTTAGTATATAGGTACATCCATGATAGAGACCAATCGGATGGTTGAGAACACTACAATTCGTAGCTACAGATGCGTGTGTGACTCCCAGATGCAGAGGCCGGGGGTCATCATCCTCCTTTTCGAGAAAAAAGACGCGTGTGTGAGAGGACGAGTGCGTGCGTGCACCTCTTCTCTTCCTGTATAACGTACTACTAAACTCAGAGTACAAGTTTTTGTGGGTGGCACGATGGTGCGTGCGAGAAGTCCCGAGAGATAGGTTTAATGCGTCTGAAAAAAGACTAGCCTAGAGCTCGCCACGGCTATTCCTGTCGAACGCCCCATTAACCGTAAGATATGTATACGACGGTGCCAGTTATTGCACGTACACAGCAGTACTCCCTCCTTTCCGGTTTATAGGGCTTAATTCAAAAATCTCACCAACCAAGATGGTGAGTGGTGGAATATTTTTTGTAGTTTGCAAAAGCACCTAATTAATGCTCTTGTTTTTCTCAAAAAATTATGTTTATCAATGCATTAATTGCAATGCATGCATGCATAAAGTACATGCATTGGTCAATTTTCTCTTAATACTTGCATGCAATGATTTAATGCACCTTGGAATCTGAACATGTGTTGGGGAACAACCAAATTGAGCCTTATAAAATGGAAAAACTAAAATTTTGAGATAAGCCCTATAAAACCGGAAAGGAGGGAGTAGAAAAAGAAGTACTCCATCCGGGAATAGTGCCGCACTTCGAAACTAGAACCGTCAATAAATTTTGAGCTTGCGTCTCGTCACATTCCAAATTACTCACGCTATATTGAATTGCAAACCTGTTCACACCGATCACAACCTAAACGGTTTCCCACTTAGGAGCGTATTAGTACCACGCTATATTGAATTGCAAACCTATTCACACCGATCACAACCTAAACGTTTTTCCACTTAGGAGCGTATTAGTACTCGGTTATAAATACTAGTATGCCAAGATGACTGCATATTCCTCCTTAACTCCTCATCCACAAAAACAAACAAGTCATTCAACATCCTTCCCTTGCGTCTGCCATGGCCAGCGAGAGTTATGGGTCGATAGATTGCCACAAGGGAGAGGCGAGCATGGAAGCGGAAGCACGAGAGATGTCCCGCTCACTGCGAGAGCAGCCGACATGTCCCGACCGCGCGGAAGTAGTAGCACAGAGGTCCCGCCGCGCCGCTGAAGCAGCACGGAGGTCCCGCCGCACCGTCGATGCAGCAGACTGGTCCAGCCACGCCGCGGAGCAGCAGAGATGTCCCGCCGCACCACGAATGCAGCAAGATGTACCGCCCGCACGCGGCGGCCTGGGAAAATTTCTCGCGGGCAGGCGACGACTGTTACAGGAGCATGCATGCGCTCGTCATAGCCAGATGGATCAGATCTCCGGCTGTGGCGAGGTTGCAGGACGACATGAAAGCCTCGTTTGACAGGCTATCGGCATACTAAGGGAGGGCAATGAGAGGCTCCGGGCCGAGCACGACCTGCTGAGGGGGAAGATCGTCCGAAGTGCACACCAGCAGGAGGAGACCAGTGCCTTGTTGAAGAGGATCGACGTCATCGTCAAGAAACTTATGGACAAGAATGACATGCTCCACAACGAGCGCCAAAGGCTGGTGGAGGAATCCGTGGATGTTCTCAAGCAGCGTCTTGAGGGCACGAAAGAGCTCATCGCCACTCGCTGCGGAGACTAGTTCCCACGGCCTGCAGCAACGCATCAAGAAAGTAGAGATCAGCGAGCCAGATCCTTGTCTTCTTTCTTCTTTTGGCCTTGTGTATTTTGGGCGTAGCTGCATGTGGCTTTTTTAATTATATTTCTAATTATGTAAGATAATTAATCGTCCTTATCTTTCTGTGGAAGATCAATGTTGCGAGGCTAGAATGAAGAAAACTCTTGTTGTGGCGACCCTGGCGTTGCTGTTCTTCTAGTTGCTGCTGGGCTTCCTTTAGTTTCCTGGTTCTTTTGATGTAATAATCGGTTTAGGATGTGGATTGTGTCATCGGTTGTGAAATGTTGGGTTCTAGCGCGGATGTTTGGCCTTTGTTGGCCTCTTGGGATGTTGCGATTTCAATCTTTTAGCCTTTAGTCCTTCGTGTTAGGCTGGAGTTGTGCTGAACTTCTTGTGAATTGTGGTGGTTTTCAGTAATGAGAATCGGAAGGGGCAAGCCCTTCTTTGATAAAAAAATTAATCATCCTTATATATTCATCAGTCTTGCTATAAGTCGCAGTAGATGCTATATAGGTCCGTCAGATCTTACATCAAGATCCGTGCTTTCAGATTTTCTTTTTTCTCTCTTAAATCTCAGTCGAGTGAGACATAGCCACACCGTTAAACAGAGGCTCGGGTGCCATTAATGGAGACCTTGGGAGAGAGGTGGACGGCAGATGGAGGTCAAAGGGCTCTCCTCCCGATGAGCACGCGTAGGGGTCTGATCGCACGCCTCTCGTACTCAAATAGCTACCCTGCACGACGCCTCCTAGCTAATAAAAAATGGGGACGCGTGGCGGCACGTAAATGGTACTAGTAAGTAGAATGCCCACGGTTTCAATAATACTTGTGTTTCCAATTGTAACGTGACAACACTTGTTCCAAAATGACTTTGTTGATTATTAATGTGTGCGCCTTCGCAAATCGGACTGCAAATTTACCACAACATGTTGGTGCCATGTCATGGCACCAAGCCAAGTTTCATTATTTTCATGCGTGTTTTGGATTTATAGGAATTAAAAAACTAAGTTTCTCAATGTTTCCAACCCAGCCACGACGCCCAGAATTTTGAATTTCATTCCCATTTCTTGCATGGAACCTATAAATTTACCCGAGGACACACATGTGATTTTTCAACCAACTTTGGTGCACTGGAACCTATGCTTGTATTTCAAATTTGAATTATGCACACAAAGGTGACACGTTCTCTCCTAGAACCACGAGCCTTCTTGATAGAAGCTCCGATTTGCAAGAAGCTTATACCGAAATTTGTTCCTATCCGGCCAATTTTTTTACCATGGCATGGTACCACCATGACATGACACCATGCCAACTTTCATGATTTTAAAACCAGGTTTGTCAATGTTCTCGACCGAGCCACGATGCCCAGATGTTTGGATTTTATTCTCATTTTTTGCATGTGACGGCACATATACCCCTGCTTGGCGCGTGATTCTACTACACGGGGCTCGCTAACTGTGTACTTTTCCAAGCACGTGATGACGTACTTGGATACAGATGAATCAGCACATGTCGTGAGATGTAACTATGAATGTCATTATCTTATTTGTGGACAGTCTTATTATAGCCAGTTCCTAATATTGAAAAGCATTCAGTGGTCTGGTCTGGTGTCGGGCCTGTGAGGCAGATGCGTCATCGTGCATATTATTCGCCTGCCCTACGCGCTTATATCGTTTGGGTCAATGTTTGGTCAAAGTTAGCCGTCGAAAAACGCATTATGGACCTATATAGATGGAAGGAGGGAGTAGAAATTCAAAATTCCCGAGGACACACATGTGATTTTTCAACCAACTTTGGTGCACGGGAGCATGTGTTTGTAGTTCAAATTTGAATTATGCACATTAAATGACCAAAAACTCAATTAATGTATAAAAAAGGCCAAACGAACCGGAATAATTCCAAAATTTAACAGGGCACTCATGTAGTTCTATGTTGCTCTGTAAAAACTCAGGGGGGACGACGGTATATTGTTTCGCACTCGCAAGAGGTGACATTTCCCTCTCATTACCATAAGCCTTCTTGCCGAGAGAACCCTTTCGGTTTGCGCTCAGAAGGCTTCAGTACGCCTGAAAAAATCAGGGCGTCACTATTTAGCGAGGCGGATGGCATTACTTGCTTATGCGCATGAGTGCGCGGTGGAGCTAGTGCCTAGGCATTCTCGTCTTATGAGCGGGCGTGCAGGTCACGATCGCGCAAGTGCCTGGGGCATGTTGGATGGGAATGTTAGGAGGTGTGTCTGGTATCCTACAAGAACTAGTTTTAAGAAACACTACGTTGTACATTAAGTGTAGTGGTCTGGCCGTTCCGGGAGTGCGCCTAGATGCCCGCTGGGAGTCTTTTTATTTTATTCTCGAGTTCTACTTTAATGAGGGCGTCGGTACGCGAGTGTGTGCTCAATCGCCGGGACGTGACTTATTAGCGCGCTCACAAATGTGATTTTTTTCAAGACACTCCTCCTATTGGTCCGCGAGGTGTCACTGCATGCTTGGGGTGGTCTCTGCAATACACTGACTCTATTTGGCACCATTTTTACAATGGCACCACAGAACTCAATGTAATGTCTACTGGTTGCCAAACCGGATAGACTCAAGCGAGACCCCACCTCGGAATACATTCCAAAATTTAATTTAGGCACTAATGTATGCGGGCGGCGCATTAGGTCTCTGTACCACTGTTAGTCATGAGAACTTAGCTGGCGTGCACCTCGCGCTGTCTTCCTCCTATATGGAGACCACGTGCTTATGAATAAGTTTCGGCCAGTTTTTTTTGTACCACATCGAGCATATCGCTGTCCTTTCCAGCACGCCTGGGAGTGTTAGGCTGCATTGGCGCTTGTTGACAGCGAATTGCCACGCTGGATAGCGATCGTCGATCCTTCTAGGATACTGTAGTCTTTGGATGTCACATGGACGTGCTCAAAATCAATAGGTGTTCTTCGGTTGTTCCTCGTGTTCAGCGGGACTCGTCATGATGGGCTCTCTTATGGTTTTCTGATGTTTCTCATTCTCCCTTTTCTTCGACTGGACGTGAGAGAGTCCGCGATACAGGGTATGCTGCGTGTCTCCTATGGCGGTCGAGCTCTTAGCGGCGTAGGGCGTCTCGCTGGGGCATAATTGTGCGGGAATCCGTCCCCTTTCGCGCGCTATTTGCCATCAATTATGTATTGTTTGCAGCAGTTACGTAGCTGCAGAAACTCAAACGTCGACATCCGGTTCAAATAGAGCAAATTGAAACCTTGAAGATAGTCGAGTAGAACTTTTGGGGGAATTAAGACTTCTGATGAGCTCCAGTTGCAGGCGTTGCTACACGGCTACATGTTTGGCTCATCCTGGTAATTCTGGTCATTAATTAATCGCAGGGGGATGCACTTCACTCCGGCGCTCATTACGTACTCTTACAAACACACAGGTGTGTGCACGCGTCGTTGCAGCATGTCGTCGGACTACTGCTCTGAGAGCTAGAGGCTGTTGTATCGGAGACTAATTTCTATATCAACCGTGTGTTCGCGGAGAGCTTCATATGCCTGCGGTAGACATCTTCTGGTCACTCCACCATTTTGCTTCGGACACATGTCTTATTATTCTTATTGCTATTGACTGTTGTCTACAAATTGATATGTCGTGGGCTTCTGATTATGATTAATTTATACTTGTTCGTCATATACTATTCTCGCTACTGTTCGTTAGTGTACCAGAGTATCGATATCGAAAATGATTCGTCATTCGCTTAGCTATTCGGAATTGATGTAGCTTGTTGGTATTAATGTCTCGTAACCGAGAGGATTTCGGGTTACTGCGAAATGAACATGATGAGTCGGTGAGTGATCAACGAGCGATGTGATCAGGGTCAACCTTGTAGTTCTCATGAGACTTGAATTTAAGTGAATCGACTCTGTTGCGCGTGTGCTCTGCCTTCTCAACATCTCCCTCCGACTGGTACGGAGTCAGTTGTTGGAATTAATCCTGTGTCTGCTGCGTATCATTCGCGTCAACCTTCATGTCGGCTCTTGAATTCCTTGCGATCGGCTGATATGCACAATCGGTACTTTTGTTCGGGAGAGTGTACTATGCCGACGTCTTGGTCACCACATATTTAATTATCTATCCTTACATTTATATTAGAACGTGTCCATCATATAGTGATGTGTTTATTCTCCAGCTTGGGTTAGGATGTAGACAAATTGATTCAGATAGGGTTACTTGCACTGTGGCCGGTGTTCGCTCGTTACGGTAGTGAGCGAGAAGCGATCGTGAATGCGTGTACGCTCGATTGCCTCATAAACTCACACTAGCATTGAGTTTACAATCTCCGTCCATATGTTTCATCAGTGGTGGATATCTCATTTACAAGCCGTAATTGTGATTAGGAGTCCGTCTTTCCTCAAGATTTTCCAACCTAGTAATCATATCAGGGGATTTCATTATATATTTGGAACATTGTCTGGGATGATTTCATGCGGTTCTGATGGGTTGTCTCTTGCGGTGATCTCGCTGACCTGCTGATTCGCTTTGCCGTTCTGACCAAGGATGTGATAAAGGGAGGCATCTACTCTGCGTATGTTCGGTTTTCGGTGGGGATTATTGGCTCCTCTTCGGGCAGATTTGTTGTTTCGGTTTGTGTTATCTGAGGTGCCAGTAGTGGTCGTTAGTGCAGGCGTGGTACTTTGTGTGATGCGTGGCGGAAGGTGCGACATTCTGGGCATGTTTCTTCGCGTTCTGCGCCCCATACGTTTGAGGCCTATATGCACATCAATGGAGAGTTTGTATGCAGACCTCTGGGCCGGCTTCTTTTTTTACTGTCTACTTTTTTTCGTGTGAGTTGTTGACATGGGGCAACTCCATAATACCGCAAGAGTGTATTTTTAGTTCTTCATCGGATGATGGATCGCGGACGCTCATGGTCGTCACATCCGTGCTTCATATGCGTAGAGATCGTGGTTTTGTATTGTTGAGCTACGTTGCAATGTGGGATTTTCTGCTCGCACTCTGGTAAGAACAATGGGAATCGGCACGTCGCTTGTCTCAGCGCTCCTCCTGGTCTCGCTTCCCAGTGGCTAGCTCGTGTTCGTCGGCCGGGCTCGGTTTCTTGCTTCGCGCCTTGGAACCTTGGTTCTACGGCACACACCTACTTGTCTCTAAAGGTCCTCTCTCCTTAGATCGATTGTGTTCTCGAGCATCGCCTTTGTGCGTCATCGTCCGTTCTCTACGAGTCGGCTCGCGAAACTATCGCCGAGCTCTTGCTCAGGGTCGTCACTCTCTGCTAGTCTCCCGCCCCCATGAAATTCTATTCTGAAGTGCGTTTAGGCTGTAACTTTTGTTTTCTCAGCGTTGCCTTTGTGATAGCTATCCCGCTTTGGCTACCTCGCCGCTCTTGGGCGGGCCCGCTTGTCGTTATTGTCGTCTTCTGACATCTGCGGTCCTGTATATCTCCCAAATTTTGCTCGCATACAGGGATACTCGTCGGTGGGTAGGGCTACGATCTTGCAGATCATCCTGAATACTCGCTACTCGCGCTGGCGTCGCATGGTGTTTCACAAAATCCATTTGCCGCGGGCGATGTCATCTCCTATTTCTAATATAGATATCGCTAGCCGCTTCAGTGTGCTGTGGTCTTCATCTTCGTGTAATTTGGAAAGTGCAGATGTCCGGGCGGTGTTCAAAACCCCGGCTGTTTCCTGGCTGCGGTCGGTAGCTGGTAACTTACCGCTAGGTATACCGAGTCGTCGATTCTCGTTGTAGGAAAACTCGCTCTCGGCTAACGCTTGAGCCTGTGCGGTCTTCTCTCAGCTCTCTTCGTGTTCCCCGCCTGGCATTTTGTATCGTTGGCAGACTCGGCACCGCTGATGCAACCGCTCGACATATCTGCCAGCGCTCGCTTCCCTGCAGCGACTGCGTGCGTGTGGGGTGCGGCGCTGCGCGTGTCGGCCTCACACTCCGGACCTCGTTGGCGGTGCCCGCTCTTTGTCCTGCCGCCCTCGTCTGAGATGCCCGCCTTCATCCGGTGCCGCTCGGCCTCTGCTCTCGGGCCGACCCCGCAGGGCGCCCCAGACGGAGACTCTGCGCCTCCCCTGCGCACCCGCCGGGAATACTCCGTATGCTGTCTCGTCTCGGCTCGCTCCCACCGTTTTGTGAGGGCTGGCCTCACCGGGGCCCCGTGTCATTGTTGGTGCGACCGCATTCGTGCCAGCCACCGCCCGCGGCGTCTGAGCGCACGATGGAGGATCCGTTGTCTGCCTCTATTTGGGCGTGGGCGTCTCTTGTCTACGCTCGGATGTCGGCCCGCTCTCTGTCTTTGCACAGTACTACGACTGTCTTACTGTCCGTCGGGCCCTAGACACGTTCGCCGTGTTTCGGGGGGTGTTCGTAGCTTGATCCTGATTGCGTGTTCGCCCGTGTAGATAGCGCCGCTTCTGTTTTTCGGTCTCCTCGCAGAGAATTTCTGCCATCACACGCGCCGGCTCTCTCGTGACGGGCATTTTCCTTTCGACTTGGAACCCGACCTCGGCTGAGCGCGGATGCGATCCTCTCACGTCATACCAATCTCCTTTCCTGATGATACGCGATTTGCGCTTGAGGCCGAAGCTACTGTCGCTCACTCGCCTCATTAGGAGGTCGTGGTACCTCACTCCGGGTGTCGTCTTTTTTGTTTCTTGTCGCGATCTTGGCGATAGAGACGGCGCGCGCTTCGAGCGGTGTCTCTCTCGAGTTTGCCGCCTTTGGTCTCTGAGACCGTCGCGAGGCTAGACATGGCCGTGTCTCCATCGACGGCGCTCTGGGTCACGGCCACATCATCGCATACTGCGGCGGTCTCTCTCCTCGATGGTTCCTGTTCTTCTCCGTCGTGGTATCTCTGTTGCTGGGCGCGCTCGGTATCGTTGAAGCTAGACTGCTCGGCGTGATGATTCTCTCGGACATGTGAGCTGTGTGCTCGACATGAGCAGGCTATCTCGTTGCAACCGTCCGCGCTGGCCCCTGTGCCCGCTGTTCTGCGTACAGGTGCGGCTGCGGCTTGCGGTTGGTGTTTCTGCAGGCTTGGTGTTTCTTGGTGCTCTGTCTCCGTGCTGTCTGTTTTCGTGATTGCTGGTGGTCGTTAAGCAGCACGTCGATATATGCTCTGCTCGGGCGTGTGTGTGGTGTGGCTTGTTATGACGTTGGACACAGATGCTTGCCGTTACCTGAATGGTAGCGCTCTATCACTTTCCGTTTTGATCATGTCCTCACTATGATTAAGGCTGCATGCGCTCTGTGGCTTCTCGTCGCGGTCTCCGCGGGCTAGTACGTGGCGTGGTTCGACTACAGTTGTTCTTGGCGATCGTGCCTCTAAGTGGCACGACTCGGCACGACTCCCTTCGCTTTCCGCGTCGGCATGCTATAAGCAGAGGTTGGCTTCGGGTTGACCTCGCGTCTGGGCGGGTGCCTGAGTTCTCGGTCAACGATGGCCTGCACGTGTCCGTCTGTGTGTTTCCGTCTACTAGTGCGCGTATTCCTGCTCCGACCGTCCCTTGCGTGCTCTTGTTGCTGTGTTAGTATTCATTGTGCTGTCCCTCTCTGCTGCTCGCAGTGTGGACGCGTCGTAGACCAAGACAATTGTGATATGTTCTTGCCATTGCTAACTGCTTCCCGTGAGTTCAATGCACGCTGTGTCTGATCGCTCACCGGTATATACTAGCCGATCTTGGTCGAGCTGTTGTATCATGATAGAATAGTGTTGTATATTGTGTTTCTACGCAAGATTAGTATGTTACTTCTTTAGTTCGTCTCGCGATCAATACTGATAGCTATCTGGCTCCGTCATCTGTCGGTGAGGCGGTGTCGCTATATTGTCGGCAGCCGAGGCAGCTCGATTGCGTGTCTGACTACTCGATTCTGAGCACTGATATTTTGGTAGGAAATTGACAGTTCCAGCTTTTGACTCAGTACAGTAGTATATTCGCTAGTGGTAGTATGTATTACGCGTGCGGTCCCCCTCTTTGTAGATATTGGATAACTCTTGTTCTCGGTATGGCTTTTCGGCTTACTGGCGCTCTGCCCTCTGGCATATGGTTGTGTCCGCTCCTCTTATGTGAGATGTCTATCTATCAGTACGATGGAATATATGGCAGTCCATCACTCATTTAGACGCGAGGTCACGTGTACGGTGCGCGTTCCTTCTGTCATTTAGTGCGGCGAGTATCCAAGATAGGGTATATGTACGCCTTCTTTGGCGATTGCTTTCTTCCTCGGCATGGGCATTTCCTGGTGATGGTCACATAACTCTAAAGACGTGTTCAGATATCACCATGACTTAATGCGACGGCCGTAAGCTTTCTCACTCTCTGAATGTTGATGCTCGAAGTCAGACGCGAGGGCTCCCTGCGCGTGGGTTGTATCCGCACCTGTCACCCATAGCTATGCGTGAGACGGCGGGAAGGTTCGTAAACGTTGCAGGATGCGGTGTACGCTCATTCTGATCGGGCTAGCTTCGGCGGCCGGCTTTGTTGTCTCGTCAGAGTGCCTATTGTGCTGTCATTAGTTGTGGCCCATCTTCTGTGGTGTCCCTCAATTGCAGAGCACGCAAAACGCATCTATGGGATTAGCACGACTAGCTTGACTATGAAATCCTTATGACTAGTGAAATATGCTGTCTCCCAAGATACTTCGTGTTGTTGAATCGGCATCGTGCATCTCCTATCTCGAGAGCTGTAGCTGTGAGCTGTGTTTGCAGTTGATCGCTCTTGTGTCGACGCTCGTCAGCTGATGCGAGGGGCATCGTGGTTTCGTGGTATGGGTTATATCTCTCCATTCTCTCACGTTCTGTGTTCGCATCCTCTTACTACAGATGTTAAATACATAATTTTCATGTAGAGCGTCGTCGTCCTATAATGGCAATATACTCTTTTGGGCGTCGTATGCTGTTCCTGGCAGTGAGGTCGCTGGGTCTTTGTAATCGTATGAACATATATTCTGCTCACTTCCTTCCCGCCCTGGACGAGTTACTCAGTATCGTCTGTTCTTGACGGATTTCTGTTTTCATACATTGTGTGTGATATCATATTTGTATATAGCGGGTGTGATGCTCAGATGTTCCTTGCTTTGACTCATGCTTAGATGATCCGTCTCGCACTATAGAGATATTGTATTCCTGACTTTTCTCTCTTTGCGCCGGACCTCTATAGTACTTTCTCCATGGTTGGTGGTCGCTTGTTGTGGCAGGTCCGAATCAGCTCATAACTCTTGAGTGTACATACACTACGCGAGTGTCATCTCGGCTTTGAGACCAGCTCGTTATGAGCTTTTCTTGTGGCGAGTATATAGTCTCACGCAGTTTTCCGTAGATGACAATGTGTTCTCTGCATGTATTGCGGTCTTTACGTTGGTGTTTCTTGCTCGATGTCGCTGACCTCGATTATTTCAGTGTATTCGTGGTGCTATTTTGTTAGTCATGAGTTTCTACCGTGTAGCCTTACTGAGCCGCGGTAGGAGTAAGTTGAGGCTCTGGAGGTTATAGAGATGTGGGCCTATATGGAGACGTGAGTGGGTCGTCGCGTGTAGATTCTGGGGCAGGGGAATGGAATACGTGATTCGCTTGCTCTTGGGACCTATCTTGGTTCATGCATGGGGCTCGTTTACGTACTGTGGTTTCATGGGGGGATACCTTGGTTTGGCGAGGAATGTTCTGCGCACGAAGAGGCTGGTCTTGTTTAGGTTCTGTAGACTGTTGATGTATCTATTCATCTAAGGTGCAAGCATAGGGATGGTGTTCTTTAAGTTGTTACATGACTTGTCTTTTGGATAGGGTTGCTTGCTCGAAGTTTTAGGGCCACAAGTTTCAACTGGAACACAAGTACGATAATCGACGTTCGCGCCAAGCACTGCAAGATATGATCGTTAGAGGGGCGATCGGGCTAGTGAAAGCAGTGGCAACTCTTGACTCAGTAACGATATGTAATGTGAGGGGTATCGTCTGTGGACGGGGCTGATTCAAACGGGCTGAATTTCGGTAGAGCACGGAGTTATTGTATTGGTTTTGGCGTTGGCGATTTAGTATTTTGCTGTGTATGTGTTGTGGATTTGTCTTCTCCACGTTGTTTACATCGATATTAGAGCCACGAGCATGTGTGAGCTTGTGGAGTGTTGTCTAATCCAATAGAGACAGGTGCATACAGTTTGCGCACTAGACTGGGCGGATGTGGTCACGTCCTACTAGAGGGTCACGGATAAGCATAACTCATTCGGTTCTTTCCATCACGGAGCCGTTGGGCTCTTGTATTCTCGGTCTGCAGCTATCACTTGAGTAGGGTCTTGCCTCTCATCTAGCGGTTTTATAGGTTGTTTCCGATAGTAGGGTTTTTCGGTCATTCGTTCTGAGCTTTGGCCTACCACATATTTGTCGGAGGCTCCACGGATGATAGGTCACCGTGTGATATGTTGTCTAGATGCCTTATGGAGGACCTCGTTTCTCGCGCACTAAGCAGCTCGTATGATGGTGGGCTTGTGTTTGAGTGAGGTTAAGGTCATTAGTGATCGTCGTTGTGGTCATGCTCATCAGGATGTGATTTGCTCTCCTCAATTGCTGTTTCTCATATGGCTCTCTCTCCTCATAGGATTTTGGATTTGGTGGAGAGATGGATGATATGGGTTGAGTTTAATAGGCGGGATCTTGGTGAAGGCTTAGAGATCTAGACTGATTCATGGAGATGGGTCGGGCTGGATACTCTTTGATCGAGTCTTCGCATAGTTATCGGTGGTTGGTCCTCTTTATAAGAAGTGTGTTTCGTTGAGTGTGGAATGATTCTTGAGTATTCTTGTGGGTGGATTTTCTTGTCTCTTCACGAGATTGGAAGAGTTGTGGTGAGCTTACGGTGTCATTGATTTTTATTGGGTCTCTCATCATCTCGATAGATGTAACCGTGTTACAAATGCGTCCTATCGAGTTGTCGTTCCAATAGCTCGGTGGTTGTGGTTGCTTCGCCATGGCTCGGTTTCTGGATATTCTGTTTCATAACTCCGGTCGGCCTTTTACTCGTATCTGGTTTGTTGTGATGACTAGATAGCCCATATTTGACTGTGTAGGCGATTTTTTCTGGCTTCGGTGGGACTGGCGAAGATGCTCACATCACTGTAGGTGATTATCTGGGGCTGACGTTTGTGCTTACCGCGGGCATCTATCATTCTGCGAATTTTGTTTCGTGTGTAATTCGTAGGTATGCAGCAAGTGCCGTTTGTTTGACCGCTTGGGGGATTTGTTTTTGGTAATTTTATTGTAGTCGCTCTATGCTAGTGAGAGGCCATGTGTGTGCGAGCTCCGTGGGCATATGACTATGTGGCGTCGATGTTATTCTCCGCGATTTACACAAACTCTTGTTTGGCCTTTACCTGCATTTTTTGTAAGTCGGTTGTAGTAGCGTATAGTGATATTGTCTCTCAGGATAGTTGTTTCGTGATATGTGTACATCTCTGTATAGTTTCTCTTCTCATCCTGCTTGTTATCACTTTTGGTTGGGTGTTGAGTCCTCTCCTTTGACTTGTTTGGGTGTGGTTGATGCTCAACGGCCTTTATGGGTTCTGTTGGAGTACGGGGGTTATTGTGCTGTTGCATGAATATTCTATCGCATCTCCTCATCGAGAATTTTTATCACCGGGACAATATCGAGTGAGACCAGATAATCACTAAAGTCAGACTTGCGTTAGCTGCTTTGGCAAGGGTCTTGTAAGGACATTGGTAACGTAGTGGGTGATATTTCAACTTGGTGAATTTGAGCGCGGTGGATCCCGTTTGGTGAAGTCTTAAATTGGATTGGGAGCCGAGTGACTTATCTTGTGGTTTTGGTCAGCATGTGGGGTGGGAATAGCAATTAACGTCTTGAGTGGTTTGTTGAGGGCGGCTGAAGGATCAGTTTAGAGGTGACTAAGCCACATGCTGCACGGTAGGGCTTGTTCTGATTATATGGAGGCGACTGAATACTTTCGCTTGTATTTAGTTTCTGGTTTGTCCACGTCGGGCTTTCGTGCCTCTCTAGGTGGAAGTTTTCTATGGATCCTGGAGCTGTCTTACTATCAGACACATATTTGACTGACTGTGCATTGGACCTGGGGGACGCGCGTTGACAAGTCAGTTTTTCCTTAAGAATAGTATATTGGATCGGTGGTTGGGGCTCGTCCCATGCTGCAGTCCGCTTGTTACGTCTCTCCATTGCCATCCGTGCACCATTGTGTATCGCTCATCTGAAGACACATTTTAGAGATTAAATTCGATAGTTGTTCAGTTCACGCTAGAGTTCATAGACGATGAACTGCTGTTTGATCCAATTGATAATGTGTACTGAGATATTCTCGCTCGTGTAGTCCCAAGTCGTCACATCGCTCGACCAGCGTCAGCGGCATGCTCTAGTGAGCTGTTCATATATCTTGTCTCCGTTCCGTGTTGGTATTTCATGACATCGGCATTAGCATGTAAAGATTTAACGCATTAACTCGGATATTCCTTCCGAGACAGCAATCATCTGTGAGTGTTAAGCTGGCACTGGTAGAGGGAGAGGAGTTAGTTGTTAGGTGTTTTAGAGCTGTGATTGGTCTTGTTCGTATTGTAAGATGTCTATGTCGATATCATTTTACCGAAAAGAATATGGAGGGCAGACTTGAAGGATCGGCATACAGGAGTGTTACGGTTGCGGCGGTCGGCTTACTATCTGGTAATTAATGTCAACATATCTCTTGTTGGACTAACACTTTTACCTAGAATGTTTCAGATAAGTTCAACAATGGAGTGGCATGGACTAGAGGATGTGGAACCCCCTCAAGATGCTAAGGAAAAAAGATTGGCTCAAGCTTCAGGATCAAGAATCTACATTTTCTATTTTAGTGATCCAGGATCACATTGAGTCCATAGGAAAAGCCAATACTATCAAGGAGGGATTAGGTGCTTCTTAATGAGCCTCTTGCTTCATGTGCTTAGTGATATGCTCCAAAACCCTCAACTATTTTCCCACATCCACATATGACCTAAACCAAAAGTCAAACTCGGCCCCACCGATTCTTCCTATCCGGAGCCACCGAGTTTCACATGTCATAGCCACTGCCACAAACCCTAGCAAATCAGTTTCACCGATAGGGATCTCGGTCTCACCGATATGGGGTTGTAATCTCACTGTGTATGTTCATTGCCCAAAATCGGTCTCACCGAGTTTGAGCAATCGGTACTACCGAGATTACAATGCAAATCCTCTGGCTAGCTTATTACCAAATTGGTCCCACCGAGTTTGTGTAATCGGTCTCACCAAGTTTGCCTGACCAACTCTCTGGTTAGCCTATTACCAAAATCGGTCCCACCGAGTTTGTGTAATCGGTCACACCGAGATTACGTTATGCCCTAACCCTAACCATATCGGTCCTACCGAGTTGCATCTCAGTCCCACCGAAAATCCTAACGGTCACTAGGTTTGCTAAATCGGTCCGACCGAGTTTAACCATTCGGTCCCACCGAGTTTGGCAAATTGTGTGTAACGGTTAGATTTTGTGTGGAGGCTATATATACCCCTCCACCCACTCTTCATTCGTGGAGAGAGCCATCAGAACATACCTACACTTCCAATACACATTTTCTGAGAGAGAACCACCTACACTTGTGTTGAGGTCAAGATATTCCATTCCAACCATATGAATCTTGATCTGTAGCCTTTCCCAAGTTGCTTTCCACTCAAATCTTCTTTCCACCAAATCTAAATCCTGTGAGAGAGAGTTGAGTGTTGGGGAGACTATCATTTGAAGCACAAGAGCAAGGAGTTCATCATCAACACACCATTTGTTACTTCTTGGAGAGTGGTGTCTCCTAGATTGCCTAGGTGTCACTTGGGAGCCTCCGACAAGATTGTGGAGTTGAACTAATGAGTTTGTAAGGGCAAGGAGATCGCCTACTTCGTGAAGATCTACCGCTAGTGAGGCAAGTCCTTCGTGGGCGACGGCCGTGATGGAATAGACAAGGTTGCTTCTTCGTGGACCCTTCGTGGGTGGAGCCCTCCGTGGACTCGCGCAACCGTTACCCTCCGTGGGTTGAAGTCTCCATCAACGTGGATGTACGATAGCACCACCTATCGGAACCACGACAAAAACATCCGTGTCTCCAATTGCGTTTGAATCCTCCAAACCCTTCCCTTTACATTCTTGCAAGTTGCATGCTTTACTTTCCGCTACTCATATACTCTTGCATGCTTGCTTGATATGTATTGTGTTTGTTAAACTTGTGCCTAAACTTCACTTAAACTTAAGAATATTAAAAACTGTAACTTTTGGCACTTAGTGTCTAATCACCCCCCTCTAGACACCTCTTCTCGATCCTCTCACCACCCAACATGAACCACATAGAAGACCCCAGATGAACCAGATAGTAGACAGATACTATTCATTGCTGGCTCGATATGAGAGCCATGGGCAATTCAAAACTCAAGATTGAACGATAAAGTAGCAGGTAATAATAACCGATGTATAATGTAAGCAAACACGAAAGACTGCGACCTCTCTTCCGGAACTGTGTAGTCCTCAGGTTCATCTGCTCAGTCGATGATGGTAATGCAGTTGGCGTGGCTGCCGGCAATGGGGAAGATGATCTGAGGCGGCAAAAGGAAGTCTGCAGTGGGGATCTCTGCTGCAGTGAACGCTTCTGTCGATGGTGCACCTCAGGTGGGGTGGATGATGGCATGGCAGGAGCAGGACATAACACAAAGAGTTTTCTTTGACGCCTACATGAAAATGAAGTAAATCTGTAAGGGCTCCTTAGAATTGGAGGATTCTATAAACGCAGGGATAGGAAAAACACAGGAATGGATAGGAATGCACGTGCAAAACAGAGCATTTGGAAACATAGGATTTCAGTCAACCTGGGTGTTTGGCTCACATGAATTGGATGAACAGAGGAATGGAGAAACAAAGTGATGCGACGAGTGTACAACCTCTTTGGCATAGCCTTGTGGACTTCAGCATCACTGGAATGGACGTGGAGGATGGTGATGATGCTGGTGTGACTCCCGGAGGCGGGGAAGAAGATCCGAGGCCCCTGGAAACGGCGCCGAGGGTACTGCTCCGTTGTGATGGACGGTTCCGTCGTTGGAGCAGCTC
>NC_053026.1:263101092-263127015 GCF_003073215.2 Triticum urartu | reverse complement strand
TGCCAGCTCACAAGAGCAAGTACTTCTTGCTAGCTGAATGATGCAATCTTTGCTTCATTTCAGGTGAACTGCAGAAAAAGGCGCATGAATTGAATCATGGAACTCCAGGCAGACCTCATCCAAGTAGAGCTGGAGGTTGAGTTCAAGGAGGCCGCTATTAAAGCGAAATCATGCTCTCTTGTCTCCTTGTTTGTGCTGTGCAAACATGTTGTGCAAACAGGAATACTCAACTACAGATGTTGTGACGGTCAAGAGCATTCGCCAAGTTCTTCGATTGTATGACATGGCTAGCCAAGATGGATTTAATCCCGATATTCACTTTATCAAAAGGATCTTATTTGTTGGTTCTGAATCTTGCAAGCTGGGAATCAATGAGATGTGTAGGCATCTTTGTTGTACTTATTATTTGGATCTTATTTGTTGGTTCTGAATCTTGCAAGCTGGGAATCAATGAGATGTGTAGGCATCTTTGTTGTACTTATTATTTGGATCTTATTTGTTGGTTCTGAATCTTGCAAGCTGGGAATCAATGAGATGTGTAGGCATCTTTGTTGTACTTATTATTTGGATCTTATTTGTTGGTTCTGAATCTTGCAAGCTGGGAATCAATGAGATGTGTAGGCATCTTTGTTGTACTTATTATTTGGATCTTATTTGTTGGTTCTGAATCTTGCAAGCTGGGAAACACGGCATGATGATGCAGAGGACAACAACCATAACAAACAGTTCAAACTTGGTAGTATTATCTTTGTGAAAGTGCGACAAATGTGCTGATCGTGTGCGTCCTGAGAATAATAATTCTAATTGTTGTGCATGTTGATCCTGTGGCACTGATAGAACGAGCGAATGCATTGCTTGTTTTAAGTATAAATTTCTATTAAAGCTAATTAAATTTAAGTAAAGTGACCACTAACTCCTGTTATTACAGTACCAATACAGACCCGCTCGTGAACTGACGTGTGGCCGAAGGTGCATCTTCTGTCGGGCGTGCAGCGGACGAGGGAGGGGTAGTAACTGTTGTCGCCTGTACACACACAACTTACTGTTGAATCTAGTTCCCCAAGAGCTGAAAAACGAACTGCTGCCGCCGCCTACACACTCATTCACTCGAAGAGACTCCAATGGCAATCCGAGGGGTGAGCCTGCTGGATATGGACTTCCGCAAGGAGTTCCCCTTTGAGTTCGCCATTCAGTCCTATGGTTGCACCAAGTCGAATGTGATGTACACCAACGATACAGACTCGGTGAAGTTCTGCCTCGCCTCAGTCCTATGGGTGCACCAGGTTCTGGAGCATTCGCCCGTTTCATGGGCAGCGCCGACTACACCTTCGCTACGGTGGAGAGAAGGAAGAACGCGACGAATCGGCCATCTGGTGCAACAAGCTTGTCGACATCCAGAAGCAATACAAGATCATCTGCAACGGGCAGGAGAAAGACTCCATGGTTGACCTCGCTGAGACCATCATCGACCCCTGATACGCCAACATGAAAGAAGACGACCTAAACATGTGGGAGGTACCTCTGAATCTAGCCTACATAACCTACGCGGCCAAGGACGCATACCCATGCTACGACATGTATAGGTAGATCTTGGACATGAGGGCATGTCTGCTTCCCGTAACCGATGAGTACACGGACAGCCGTAGCGTCATGATCAAGCGTGCCAGGAAGTTCTAGATGTTGTACTTTATCTGTTTATAAGCACCTTTATCATCTGAGTGTTTCATGCATTAGCCTATGTGTCGTAATTATCTGTTTTGTCCGAAATATTTCTTTTAAGAACCCATTAGCCTGATTGCTTTTTTTAGTGGCTATTTGCTTATGTATGTAAACTAGTTCACTTGTCCGTAAAAAAACTAGTTTACTCGGCTGTCGTGCTTTGAATCTCCTTCCTCCCAACATATTCCCCTCCTCAGGTGGACCCAGCAGGTCTCTGGATTTTCTCCCACTTTCTTTTTTGATGTAAACTGAGTTTTCTCCCAGTACTTTCCCCTAGAACCAACTCAACTGTCCCACGTCTAGCCTTAAAAATAATAATACCCCACGTACTATTAACTCATCAAATTAAAATGATATTTTATTTCGTAAGTTGAAAGTTCTTACAAAATAATAATTATTATTATTTATATATAACTTGGCAAGTTAACTCCTAGTGATTGCGTACATAAGCTTGCAAAGATTTTACTGGCGTGCCATCATGTGTTTATGTTTTTATAACATTTCTTCATCTTGCCCAACATGATATTTTCACCCAGCCCAGCAAGTCCACGGATTTCGAGAAAAATGGAAATGGGATTTAAACGGGCTGCATAGATGCTACATCATTGTTTCACCCAGCCCACCAAATGGACTAAAAACAAATGGACTGGCTGACATGTGGGCCAGTAGGTCGAAGCCTAAGAAGGCGTTGGATTTACATCCAACCGCCTGCTCCAGCCTTTGGCGTCCAGCAGCGTTGTTTTGCGCTCCTCAGCGAAACGCTACCCCACCGACGGCCAGGCCATCCCTCCACTCCGCACCTCCTGTTATTCTCTGCCGAGTGTAGGCCCACCCCGCACCCGAACCAGTCAAGTTTCCCACTCCTCTCCGTCTGTGACTCCACTGCCGCGTCTTCCCCATCTCCGGGTCATTCCAGTCTGGGGCCTCGCCATCGTCCACCGCCTCGGTGCGCTCGGCGTAGCATGGTCAACATACGAGAGTCATCGGAAGAGGACTGTACATGGAGAGCCTGACGGCTGGGACCCACGAGGTCCATGGTCGCACACAAGGAAAGTTCCTCCTTATTACGCACTGTACATGCATTGTACGTGGGAAGGGCTTCTGTATTTCGCGAAAAAAACGTTCCCCCCGCTGACAGGTCGGACCCACCAGTTATATCTTCGCACGCAAGGAAGTGCCTCCTTATTACGCACCAAAAAATGAATACCCCCTGCTAGCTGGGACCCACCATAGTGGGTGGCAGACTTGTGGGCCTACTAAGTTGACGAGGACGGAGGGCTTTGTCAACTTAGTCAATATGAACGATTCTAGCTCCAGTGACCGTACGATGTCCATCCAATGGCCATAGTGCTTCTTCAACCTCTGATCTTCTTGCTCCAGCCGCCCAAAGCAGCGCCGGTCGTGCCGCGTGCTCCTGCCTCTCATGGCCGACTATGATGCCGCGGAGGCCTCACCGCCCCCTACTACTCCCACCGCTGGCCCAGGGTATCCCTCTACTCACCCACACCCCCTGTTATTCTATGGCGACGGCAGCCTCACGCCGCAGCCGAACCAGTGAACCCTCGTACTCCTCTCCGCGTGGGCATCCACTGCCACGTCTTCCCCGGCTCTGCGTCGTCCCCTTCCTAGGCCTCGCCGTCGTCCACCGCCTTGGTGCTCTCGGCGCGGCGTAGTCAATGTGGTCAACGACCGACTTCCATCGGAAGAGTAATGTACGTGGAGAGGCTGACAGCTGGGTCCATGGCCACAGCCCAGTTTTTTTGTAATTTGCCAAGTAAGTCGCTTTGTCAGGCCTGTTGGGCTGTAAATCTTTCAAGACGAGGAGAGTGGCCTATCAGTAATGAGAAATGGGTTGTACATTTTTAAAACACATCAAACCGGCAATTAGTTTCAAATATCTTTTTTTCATTTCGAGATTTTAAATTACATTAATTTTTATGCGTGGAGAATTTGTTGGATTTTATATTGATATACATTTATTTTCAAATAGTTTGAATGTGAGTCGAAATTTCGGGATTAAAAACAGTTCGGACCACACCGAAATATGCAAAATTTCGTACTATAATTTTTTAACCGTGACCACAATATGGGTTGTAATGCTAACAAAAAGAATATGGGCTCCAAAAAACCTTAAGAATTAGCAAATGGGCTGTAAATTATTAGAAATAATGGCAGATGGGATGTATGCTGTTTTCCACAGATTTGAGGCTTTCCTAAAAAAGGTTGACACACAAGCAGTGACTGTTGGATGTCCATCAAATGACCGTCGTGCTTCTTCAATCTCTGCTCTTCCTGCTCTAGCCGCTCAAACAAGCGCCGGCGGGACTGCCTGCTCCCTCCTCCCTGCGGCCGGCTGTGCTGCCACGCAGGCCTCACCGCCCCACCGTACTCCCATCGCTGGCCTAGCCATCCCTCTACTCACCCACACCTGCTGTTATTCTCCGGCGACGCAGACGAACCAGTAAACCCTCGTATAGTCGTACTCCCCTCCGCGTGGGAAACAACTGCCGAGTCTTCCCTGCCTCCTTGTCGTTCCCTTCCTAGGCCTCGCCGTCGTCCACCGCCCTAGTGCTCTCGGCGCGGCCTGGTCAACATGGTCAACGGCCGACATGCATCTGAAGTGGACTGTACGTGGAGAGGCCGACAGCTGGGTCCATGGCCGCACGCAAGGAAATGCCTCCATATTACGCGCAAAATAATGATTCCTCCACTTGACATCATGGACCCACCGAAAGGGCCTCTGTATTTCGCGAAAAAATGTTACCGCCGCTGACAGCTCAGACCCACCAGCTATATCTTTGCACGCAAGGAAGTGCCTCCGTATTACGCACAAAAAAATGAAGACTCCCCCTGTTAGCTGGGACCCAGTATAGTGGCAGGCTGACTTGTGGGCCTACTAAGTTGACGGGGACGGAGGGCTTTGTCAACTTAGTCAATATGCACGATTCTAGCTCCAGTGACCGTACGATGTCCATCCAACGGCCGTAGTGCTTCTTCAACCTCTGGTCTTCTTGCTCCAGCCGCCCAAACCAGCGCCGGTCGTGCCTCGTGCTCCTCCCTCCCGTGGCCGGCTGCGATGCGGCAGAGGCCTCACCGCCCCCTACTACTCCCACCACTGGCCAGGCCATCCCTCTACTCACCCACACCCCCTATTATTCTGCGGCGACGGCAGCCTCACACTGCAGCGAACCAGTGAACCCTCATACTCCTCTACGCGTGGGCATCTATTGTCGCGTCTTCCCCGGCTCCGCGTCATCCCCTTCCTAGGCCTCGCCGTCGTCCACCGCCCTGGTGCTCTTGGCACGGCGTGGTCAGCATGGTCAAGGAACGCCTTCCATCGGACGTGGAGTGTACGCGGAGAGGCTGACAGCTGGGTCCACGGCCGCAGCAAGGAAGTGCCTCCTTATTACATGCAAAAAAATTATTCCTCCACCTAACAGCGGGGACCCACCGGACGGGCCACCGTATTTCATGAAAAAATGTTTCCCCCTGACTGCTAGGACCCACCAGCTACACCTTCGCACACAAGGAAATGCGTCCAGGCAAAAAAAACAAAACGATTCACCTCCCTGACTGCTGGGACCCACCAGCTACATCTTCGCACGCAAGGAAGTGCCTGACAGTCGGGACCCACCTGGTCGAAGCATACGTAGCGTTGTCATTCTGGTCGCGAACGTGTACGTACATATATACTGGTGGATGTAGAGGCGTGCACGTGTCGTAGTAGAGGCGCGCACGTAGCATGTACACGTACGTACAGCGGCCAGGGTGCAAGAAATAAAATACGGCCGCGTACGTACATACGGGCAGGGTCTCAAACGCCTACTCGCGCATACGTACGGCGGGGGCTCGTGTACATGGCTGGATCGGAACGGAGAAACAGCGTCGTCATCGTGTTCATGGGGAGGCAACGCAATGCGGCGTGTTCATGGGGAGGCAACGGAATGCGTCGTGTTCATGGGGAGGCAACGGAATACGTCGTGTTCATCGGGAGGCAACGGAACGCGTGGGAGACAACCGGCTGGGTCGGAACCGAATGCGTGGTCGTGTTCATCGGGAGGGCTTGGACGGAATAGGCGATGGAAACGAGGCCTGGCGTACCACAGAACAGAGGAAACGGCCTTGTGTTCGACCGGCCACGTTCGAAACTGGATCCTGTTCATCGGGACGGGTCTGGCGTACCGCAAAACGGAGGAAATGGACCTCCTACGGTCGAAACGGGGGTCCTGTTGATCGGGAGGGGTGTGGCGTACCGCAAAACGGACGAAACGGACTTGTGTTGGAGCGCTACGGTCGAAACGGGGGTCCTGTTCATCGGGAGGGGTGTGGCGTACCGCAAAACGGGACTCCACGGGATATTGTTCATCTCCAGCATCGACCTCCTTCAGCCTCCACGGGCTCCTATTCATCCAGCCTCCACCCGCGCTACTCCACCGGCTACTATTCAACCACCCCTCCACCGTCTACTGTTCATCCAGCCCTCCACACCATGGGGTCCTATTCAACCACCCCTCCACGGGCACCCCTCCACCGTCTACTGTCCATCCAGCCCTCCACACCACGGGGTCCTGTTCAACCACCCCTCCATGGGCACCCCTCCACCGTCTACTGTTCATCCAGCCCTCCACACCACGGGGTCCTGTTCATCCACCCCTCCATGGGCACCCCTCCACCGTCTACTGTTCATCCAGCCATCCACGGGCACCCCTCCACCGTCTACTGTTCATCCAGCCCTCCACTACACCACGGGGTCCTGTTCATCCAGAGGCAACGCCACCGCTCACTTTTCATCCAACCCCCCCTCCCCCCTGCAACGCTCACAATCATCCTAGAGGCAGCATCGATCGTCTTCAGTTAGTAGCAGTAGCGAAGGAATCGCTCGATGGGGTTCAGTTAACAGCCATCGATCGATCGCTCGGGTTCAGTAACGCATAGCCTGCAGTGCAATCGCTCGGGTTCAGTTAGAGCCCAACGCCTCGCTCGGGTTCAGTTAGAGCCAACGCCGCGCACACACGTGCGTACGTATACAAGAGAAATGTGCATCGCTCGGCCCCCGACCTCCCACCGTAACCGGGAACTCCCCGAAATTTTCCTCCCCTCGCTTCTACCGTGGTTTTTTCCGTCACGGACGGCCCAAAGAATGCCATGCAGCTGCGTCTCCGGCCCGCCCAGGATGAAAAGCCCATTTTATGTCATGATTTTTTGTCATAGAAGTAGGAGCCCACCACATCTATGATGATACCGGGTTTTGTCACAATTATCGTCATAGAAGTGTCATATGTATGGCAGAAAAAAAATTCGTTCGGCCCAAAATGTCACGGATGTGTCTTTTTTTGTAGTGTCAAATTCTACTTTCCTCCTACTCACTTCTTTCGAGAGAAACTCCTTCTCTAGAAAGGATCCAAATTTAGCAACAAAAGTCTTGCCTTCAGATCTGTGATAGAAGGTGTACCCAACAGTTTCCTTTGGGTATCCTATGAAGACACATTTCTCCGATTTGGGTTTGAGCTTATCAGGTTGAAGCTTTTTCACATAAGCATCGCAGCCCCAAACTTTAAGAAACGACAACTTTGGTTTCTTGCCAAACCACAGTTCATAAGGCATCGTCTCAACGGATTTCAATGGTGCCCTATTTAACATGAATGCAGCCATCTCTAAAGCATAACCCCAAAATGATAGCGGTAAATCAGTAAGAGACATCATAGATCGCACCATATCTAGTAAAGTACGATTACGACGTTCGGACACACCATTACGCTATGGTGTTCCGGGTGGCGTGAGTTGCGAAACTTTCTGCATTGTTTCAAATGTAGACCAAACTCATAACTCAAATATTCTCCTCCACGATCAGATCGTAGAAACTTTATTTTCTTGTTACGATGATTTTCCACTTCACTCTAAAATTCTTTGAACTTTTCAAATGTTTCAGACTTATGTTTCATTAAGTAGATATACCCATATCTGCTTAAATCATCTCTGAAGGTGAGAAAATAACGATACCCACCGTGAGCCTCAACATTCATCGGACCACATACATCTATATGTATGATTTCCAACAAATTTGTTGCTCACTCCATAGTTCCGGAGAACGGCGTTTTAGTCATCTTGCCCATGAGGCACGGTTCGCAAGTACCAAGTGATTCATAATCAAGTGGTTCCAAAAGTCCATCAGTATGGAGTTTCTTCATGCGCTTTACACCAATATGACCTAAACAGCATTGCCACTAATAAGTTGTGCTATCATTATCAACTCTGCAGCTTTTGGCTTCAATATTATGAAGATGTGTATCACTACTATCGAGATTCAACAAAAATAGACCACTCTTCAAGGGTGCATGACCATAAAAGATATTACTCATATAAATAGAACAACCATTATTCTCTTATTTAAATGAATAACCGTCTCGCATCAAACAAGATCCAGATATAATGTTCATGCTCAACGCTGGCGCCAAATAACAATTATTCAGGTCTAAAACTAATCCCGAAGGTAGATGTAGAGGTAGTGTGCCGACCGCGATCACATCGACTTTGGAACCATTTCCCATGCGCATCGTCACCTCGTCCTTAGCCAATCTTCGCTTAATCTGTAGTCCCTGTTTCGAGTTGCAAATATTAGCAACAGAACCAGTATCAAATACCCAGGTGCTACTAGGAGCATTAGTAAGGTACACATCAATAACATGTATATCACATATACCTTTGTTCACCTTGCCATCCTTCTTATCCGCCAAATACTTGGGACAGTTCCGCTTCTAGTGACTAGTCTGTTTGCAGTAGAAGCACTCAGTCTCGGGCTTAGGTCCAGACTTGGGTTTCTTCTCTTGAGCAGCAACTTGTTTGCTGTTCTTCTTGAAGTCCCCCTTCTTCTTCCCTTTGCCCTTTTTCTTGAAACTGGTGGTCTTGTTGACCATCAACACTTGATGCTCCTTCTTGATTTCTACCTCCGCGGCCTTTAGCATTGCGAACAGCTCGGGAATCGTCTTATCCATCCCTTGCATGTTATAGTTCATCATGAAGCTCTTGTAGCTTGGTGGCAGTGATTGAAGAATTTTGTCAATGAAACTATCATCCGGAAGATTAACTCCCAGTTGAATCAAGTGATTGTTATACCCAGACATTCTGAGTATATGCTCACTGACAGAACTATTCTCCTCCATCTTGCAGCTGTAGAACTTATTGGAGACTTCATATCTCTCAATCCGGGCATTTGCTTGAAATATTAACTTCAACTGCTGGAACATCTCATATGCTCCATGACGTTCAAAACGTCGTTGAAGTCCCGGTTCTAAGCTGTAAAGCATGGCACACTAAACTATCGAGTAGTCATCAGCTTTGCTCTGCCAGACGTTCATAACATCTGGTGTTGCTCCTGCAGCAGGTCTGGCACCTAGCGGTGCTTCCAGGACGTAATTCTTCTGTGCAGCAATGAGGATAATCCTCAAGTTACGGACACAGTCCGTGTAATTGCTACCATCATCTTTCAACTTTGCTTTCTCAAGGAACGCATTAAAATTCCACGGAACAACAGCACGGGCCATCTATCTACAATCAACATAGACAAGCAAAATACTATCAGGTACTAAGTTCATGATAAATTTAAGTTCAATTAATCATATTACTTAAGAACTCCCACTTAGATAGACATCCATCTAATCCTCTAAGTTATCACGTGATCCAAATCAACTAAACCATGTACGATCATCACGTGAGATGGAGTAGTTTCAATGGTGAACATCACTATGTTGATCATATCTACTATATGATTCACGCTCGACCTTTCGGTCTCAGTGTTCCGAGGCCATATATGCATATGCTAGGCTCGTCAAGTTTAACCTGAGTATTCCGCGTGTGCAACTGTTTTGCACCTGTTGTATTTGAACGTAGAGCCTATCACACCCGATCATCACGTGGTGTCTCAGCACGAAGAACTTTTTCAACGGTGCATACTCAGGGAGAACACTTATACCTTGAAGTTTAGTGAGAGATCATCTTATAATTCTACCGTCAATCAAAGCAAGATAAGATGCATAAAAGATAAACATCACATGCAATCAATATAAGTGATATGATATGGCCATCATCATCTTGTGCTTGTGATCTCCATCTCCGAAGCACCGTCATGGTCACCATCGTCACCGGCGCGACACCTTGATCTCCATCTTAGCACCGTTGTCGTCTCACCAACTTATGCTTCTACGACTATCGCTACCGCTTAGTGATAAAGTAAAGCATTACAGGGCGATTGCATTGCATACAATAAAGCCACAACCATATGGCTCCTGCCAGTTGCCGATACCTCGCTTACAAAACATGATCATCTCATACAATACAATTTAGCATCATGCCTTGACCATATCACATCACAACATGCCCTGCAAAAACAAGTTAGACGTCCTCTACTTTGTTGCTGCAAGTTTTACGTGGCTGCTACGGGCTGAGCAAGAACCGTTCTTACCTACGCATCAAAACCACAACGATAGTTCGTCAAGTTAGTGTTGTTTTAACCTTCTCAAGGACCGGGCGTAGCCACACTCGGTTCAACTGAAGTTCGAGAAACTGACACCCGCCAGCCACCTGTGTGCAAAGCACGTCGGTAGAACCAGTCTCACGTAAGCATATGCGTAATGTCGGTCCGGGCCGCTTCATCCAACAATACCGCCGAACCGAAGTATGACATGCTGGTAAGCAGTATGACTTGTATCGCCCACAACTCACTTGTGTTCTACTCGTGCATATAACATCTACGCATAAAACATGGCTCGGATGCCACTATTGGGGAACGTAGTAATTTCAAAAAAATTCCTATGCACACACAGGATCATGGTGATGCATAGCAACGAGAGGGGAGAGTGTGTCCACGTACCCTCGTAGACCGAAAGCAGAAGCGTTAGCACAACGTGGTTGATGTAGTCGTACGCCTTCACGATCCGACTGATCAAGTACCGAACGCACGGCACCTCCGAGTTCTGCACACGTTCAACTCGATGACGTCCCTCAAACTCCGATCCAGCTGAGCTTTGAGGGAGAGTTCCGTTAGCACGACGGCATGGTGACGATGATGATGTTCTACCGATGCAGGGCTTCGCCTAAGCACCGCTACGATATTATCGAGGTGGATTATGGTGGAGGGGGGCACCACACACGGCTAAGAGATCCAAGAGATCAATTGTTGTGTCTATGTGGTGCCCCCCTCCTCTGTATATAAAGGGGGGAGGAGAGGGCCGGCCAATGGGAGGAGGCGCGCCCAAGGGGGGCAATCCTACTCCAAGTAGGATTCCCCCCTCTTTCCTAGTCCAAGTAGGAGAGGGGAAGGAAGGGGAGGAGAAGAACAAGAAGGAAAGGGGGTCCAGCCCCCTAATCCAATTTGGTTTGGGCTAGGGGGGCCACGCACCCCTAGCTGGCTGCCTCTCCTCTTCCACCACTTGGGCCCATGAGGCCCAATAACCCCCGGGGGGTTCCGGTAACCTCCCGGTTTCTCCGATATATATCCGATAACCCCCGGAACTCATCGGGTGTCCGAATATAACATTCCAATATATCAATCTTAATGTCTCGACCATTTCGAGACTCCTTGTCATGTCCATGATCACATCCGGGACTCCGAACAACCTTCGGTACATCAAAACACATAAACTCATAATATAACCGTCATCGAACTTTAAGCGTGCGGACCCTACGGGTTCGAGAACTATGTACACATGACCGAGACATGTCTCCGGTCAATAACCAATAGTAGAACCTGGATGCTCATATTGGCTCCCACATATTCTACGAAGATCTTTATCGATCAAACCGCATAACAACATACGTTGTTCCCTTTGTCATCAGTATGTTACTTGCCCGAGATTCGATCGTCGGCATCTCAATACCTAGTTCAATCTCATTACCGGAAAGTCTCTTTACTCGTTCCGTAATACATCATCCCACAACTAACTCATTAGTTACAATGCTTGCAAGGCTTATAGTGATGTGCATTACCGAGTGGGCCCAGAGATACCTCTCCGACAATCGGAGTGACAAATCCTAATCTCGAAATACGCCAACCCAACAAGTACCTTCGGAGACACCTGTAGAGCACCTTTATAGTCACCCAGTTACGTTGTGACGTTTGGTAGCACACAAAGTGTTCCTCCGGTAAACGGGAGTTGCATAATCTCATAGTCATAGGAACATGTATAAGTCATGAAGAAAGCAATAGCAGAATACTAAACGATCAAGTGCTAAGCTAGCGGAATGGTTCAAGTCAATCACATCATTCTCCTAATGATCTGACCCGTTAATCAAATGACAACTCATGTCAGTGGCTAGGAAACATAACCATCTTTGATCAATGAGCTAGTCAAGTAGAGGCATACTAGTGACACTCTGTTTGTCTATGTATTCACACAAGTATTATGTTTCCGGTTAATACAATTCTAGCATGAATAATAAACATTTATCATGATATAAGGAAATAAATAATAACTTTATTATTGCCTCTAGGGCATATTTCCTTCATGCCTGCGCAGCCAAGTGAAGTGGTGCAGAAGAAGAAGATGATGCAGCACCCGGTTTACTTTGTCAGCGCCCTCTTGCAGGAGGCCAGGTCAAGATACTCCGGTGTGCAGAAATTGCTCTTTGGCCTCCTTATGGCCTCGAGGAAGCTGCGTCATTACTTCCAAGCCCACGAGATCACTGTCATCACCCGCCTCCCGTTGCAATGGATACTGCACAACCCAGATGCAACCGGAAGGATTGTGGAGTGGGCTTTGGAGTTGTCAAGCTTTGGGTTGAAGTTTGAAAGTACTTCGACAATCCAGAGCAGAGTCTTGGCGGAGTTCATTGCAGAATGGACCTCTACGCCCGACGAAGATATCCAGGAGACCGCTCTCCCCGGCAAGGAAGCAAGTCGCGACTAGATCATGTACTTTGATGGGGCTTTCTCGCTACAAGGTGCCGGTGCCGGTGTGCTGCTTGTCGCACCCGCCGGAGAGCACCTCAAGTATGTGGTCCAGATGCACTTTCCCAGGGAGATGTCCACAAACAACACTGCTGAGTACGAGGGGCTGCTTGCCGGTCTTAGGATCGCGGCAGACCTCAGGGTGAAGAAGCTCATCGTCAGGGGTGACTCACAGCTTGTCGTCAGACAAGTCAATAAAGATTACCAGAGTCCGTTGATGGAGGCCTACATAGATGAGGTGAGGAAGCTGGAAGAGTGCTTCGACGGTATACAAGCGGAGCACGTTCCCCGAGCGGGGAACGACATCGTTGACTACCTGTCAAAGTGCGTTGCATTCAAGCTACCTGTGGAAGCAGGTACCTTTTTGCTCTGGTTAACTCAACCATCCGTCGAACCATCAACGGAGCAGAACAAGCGGAGGAAATCAGGCCCCGGCAAGTACTTTCCCGCCGAGCCTCCAGGGGCTGCCGGCAAGGGTGTTGCCGCGGATTCTAAGCCTGCCAAGGGGCGGCTGGCTCCAGCAGGGCACCAAGCCCTGGCCGTGGAGATGGCTGCCCCCATGGCGGAAGAGATGCCCTTGGTCCTTGCCGTCGAGCCCCAGGCTCCGTCATGGGCACAGCATACCGTCCGTTTCCTCCAGACAGGGGAACTTCCTGAGGAGCAAGAAGAAGCAGAGAAAGTAGCCCGTCGGTCTGCCTTGTACCAGTTCGTCGATGATGTCCTGTACAAAAAAAGACTGAACGGTGTGAAATTGAAGTGCATCCCCCGGGAGGACGGACTGGAGCTGTTGGCAGAGATACATGAAGGCATATGTCGCTCCCACATAGGGTCAAGGGCCCTTGCCGGCAAGGCATTCCGGCAAGGCTTCTTCTGGCCCACCGCCCTCCAGGATGCGACAGCACTAGTAACCAGGTGTGAAGCGTGTCAGTTCCATTCGAAGGAGCTTCATCAACCAGCTCAAGCCCTTCAAACAATCCCTCTCTCCTGGCCGTTTTCGGTCTGGGGGCTCGACATACTAGGCCCTTTCCCTCGCACTGTCGGGGGCTTTGAGTAATTGTACGTTGCAATCGACAAGTTCACAAAGTGGTCGGAGGTGGAGGCAGTGAGGAAGGTTACAGCACAGTCAGTCGTCAAGTTCTTCAAGGGGCTAGTCTGCCGTTTTGGTGTACCAAACAGGGTCATCACCGACAACGGCACGCAGTTCACAAGCCACACCTTCATGCAATACATCCAAGACCTCGGCAGCAAGGTCTGTTTTGCTTCCGTGGCACCCCCCCCCCCCCGGAGCAACAGCCAGGCGGAGAGGGCAAATGCTGAAGTGTTAAGAGGCCTGAGAACGAAGACTTTTGACAGGCTGCACAAGAGCGGAAGGCGCTGGATTGATGAGTTGCCGGCGGTTCTTTGGTCGATCAAGACGACGCCAAATCGAGCCACCGGCCAGACCCCCTTTGCCCTAGTATATGGGGCAGAAGCAATTCTCCCCATGGAACTCATATACGGGTCACCTCGAGTGCTCGCTTATGACGAGCTTGAGCAAGAGCAGTTGCAGCAAGATGACACAACGCTCCTTGAGGAAGATAGTCTTCGGGCAGCTCTGAGAGCAGCGCGCTACCAGCAAGCCTTGCGCCGCTACCATAGCCGCAAGGTTCATGCCCGAAGCTTTGAGGAAGGCGACCTTGTTCTTCAGCGTGTTCAATCGGCTAAGAATTCCAACAAGTTGACGCCGAAGTGGGAAGGCGCTTATCGGATAATACGAGTCACCAGGCCCGGCGCAGTCCTCCTGGAGACCGAAGATGATGTCCCAATGAGCAACTCCTGGAACATCGAGCATCTTCGCAAGTTTTACCCATAAGGCGCGGCTTGCCGGGCTCCCCGGCAAGCTACCTTTTGTACAAGCTTTGTTGGCAAGGCATGTAACCCTTTGTACAAAGCATGGTGCAGATCCTGAGCATAAATAAACGAAGCGCTGGCGCCTTAAGTTATAGCATGCATGCTAGGTTAAGTCTCTCCCTCGGTTAGGGTTGATTGTGCTTAGCGGTGACTAACCCCTAGCCTAGAGGTCGAGTGTGCGTCTTTCTGTTCTCTTTGGTTCGCAGGGCTCGCGGACACTTCTGCTGAGCCGCTTGGGAAAAAGAGAACTTGAAGATACAAGGATCCAACCACGGCAAGCCAAGGTTGCCGGGGGCTGCGGATTCAGATAAGTCTTTCATCCCCCTGTTATGCGCTTCCATATAGAACTGGGATATGTGAAACCTCATTTGTGTTCTTAAAACCACCGTGCTCCCCCTTTCCTGTACCCAAGAGCTACCTCCTAGGTCAGAATCTGGTAGTAGTCGTTGTGGCGAGGAGATGAACGAGGGGCCTAACTCTACTTTGCCCTGCCTCCGCCAAGAGCGCGAGAATGGTCGACTGAAGTGGGGGAACGGCAAGGCCTGTTGCCGGGCGACCATGTTTATCTTAGAAATAACACCGATTCATCCTTGGCATGGGCCTCGCTCACGCACAAAGAACCCGGCAAGCACCCTTTTCATTAAAAATATCCCATACAGGTACAGTTCATACGGAATTAAGAACATGAGCAAGGGGATTACAGGTCTTAAAATTAACAAGTGCCCGTAGGCTTACAAACTGAAAAGAAATAAGGTGCCGTAATCCTTTTCTTGTCCCTCTCCACAAAAGGTGGAACAAGGCAGCAGGAGGGCCAAAAGAGCGCCTAGGCAAGGTACGAGGAGCAGAAGGCACCAAGAGAACATCTTGGTGCCACGAAAGGAGCTGGAAGACGAGGCAGCGGGCCGGCAATACGCGATGAAGGCATCGGTGCCCGCGTACTCCGATTTGACGGACGCCACCCGCCTTCTTTGCCTTCCCCGGCCCTCCTACGCCAGCCGCCCAAGGAGATGACGGGGAGCACCCCGATGGAGAGCTTGGCAAGGATGGCCCTCAGCAGCGCGCGTGGCCGAGGGAGGGGCGGCGCGGTCAGTCAAAGTCGGAGTCGGCATCCTGCCGCTCGACTCCCTCTTCGCTGCTGTCGCTGTCCTCCTCGCCACTCCCACTTGAGGAGGAATCTTCATCATCGGAGGAGCTCTCCACGCAGCACTTCAGGCGAGTGCCAAGATCTCCAAAGACCTTGACGGGGAGCATGGAATAATTTGGAATGTGACGAGACGCAAGCTCAAAATTTATTGACGGTTCTAGTTTCGAAGTGTGGCACTATTCCCGGATGGAGTACTTCTTTTTCTACTACCTCCTTTCCGGTTTTATAGGGCTTATCTGAAAATTTTAGTTTTTCCATTTTATAAGGCTCAATTTGGTTGTTCCCCAACACATGTTCAGATTCCAAGGTGCATTAAATCATTGCATGCAAGTATCATGAGAAAATTGACCAATACATGTACTTTATGCATGCATGCATTGCAATTAATGCATTGATAAACATAAATTTTTGAGTACTTCTTACCCAAAGGAACTTATATCCAACAGACACAAAATATCCGTTCGACTGTTGGAAATTACTGATCTGATGTCGAAGTAATTGCTGCATCGCCACCAAAACCCACCATTTCTTAAGCTAAAGTAGACCAAGGTAATCCATATATTAGCATATTACTAAGATAAACAGAAGGCACTGTAGAAACATTTAGGACGTGAGCTTGTCAATCTGAATGTGGAGGGACACAAGCTTAGCCCCGGCCAGCAGCTTGGGCGGAACTGTCAAGAAGGTCAGCTCTTGCACGTCGACGTCGCTGGGATCCTTGCTGCTTCTCACCTCCATTTCCACCTCGACAGCGTCGGTCGTGCCTTCGGGCTCCCCCAGCAGGTCGTTCGCCCACAGCTTGGCCACGTAGTGCGGCAGTGGGGATGCCCCCGCTCTGATGCAGACGACCGACACGGTGATAGGCGCGCCGATGTCGAGCATGCCGCCGACCAAGAAAAACACGCAGCGGTCCTCCTCCGCGAACAGCAAGAGTCGTGGCTCCGACAGTGGCACTTGCAGCTGGAGCACCTTGCCGTACTGGATCCTGTGCACGGGCATGGGATGCGCGGTGCTGATGTGGTGGTAGAGAGCGCCGGCGGCGGGCCTTCGTAGCCGCAGACGGGCACGGGGCATTTGCAGGGCGCGAGCGGACACACGCTCTGGTGATCGGCGAGCTTGTGGTAAGTGATAGAGCCCACAGCCTTCGTGCGGGCACTCCACCCTCACCGACGAAAGGACGGAGTCCACCGCCGTGTTCCGCACGTCGAAGCCACCTCCGCGCTCGCACTTCTGGCACTGCCGCTGGTTCCCGGGGCGCTCGACGCGGCAGTCCGCGCAGGCCAGGTGCCCTCCCTTGCACTGCAGAAATCAATCGAACAGCACATCAATCAAGAAACCTGCACCTTGCTCAATCAAGCCGAACGTACGAGGTGTATTCAAACCTCATACACTGGAGGCGTCAAGGGGCGGAGGCACAAGGGGCAGTGGAGCACGGTGAGTCCATCGAGACCTTAGAGAGCTCCATCGTCGGGTCCTGTTCGGTCTGCATGATCTCACCCTCCTCGTGCACAACCATCTCTCGACTTGGGCCGGGGTATTACAAAGCAAGTATCAAAAGGAGAGTCACGGCATGCATGCATGCGTTGTAATTAATGCATCGGTAAACGCAAATTATTGAAATATATCGAGTGCAGTGCTTTGATGTGTCGCGTCAACTCGTACATCAACGAGAAGTTTGACTATCATCTCCCTCACGGACTTAACTGCACCTGTTGGGCCCACCTGTCATACACGTAAAGGCAGGAGCATCCCTCCCTCGCCCATGAGCGTGGTGGCTGGCAAGACTAGGAGAAGCTTTCGCTACACGCTCTCCCTCCCGCACGCAGTAGACATGCAGCAGTTCAATTGGTGTCAGATGGCCAGAAGCGTACTGTAGTACTCCTCCAGTGCAGTACTAGTACTCCATCATTGTTCGACTTCCCGAAGAGGCAAAGAGCCAAGCGCAGCCCGGACGCTCGTGTGGCAGTTCATGTGTAGAGTAGTCTAGGATAGCGTGTACCGTGCCTGTAAGCTTAAAATTGTTGGGGTCGGCTCCATGCTATGTGTCCGTCTCAAAGTTTTTAAAAAAATATTAAAATAGTCTTCTGGCCCTACCTGACACCCTGGTGATTGTAGTTTGCACGCTCATCTGGTCAAGACAGGAATATATATTTTAAGTTGTTTTTTTCCGAAAAGGGGGGACTCCCCGGCCTCTACATCAGAACGATGCATACGTCCACATATATTTTAATTTGTGGCGGGTAAATGTTAGAGGTTGTAGCAAATATATTGTACACTGTGGGTCATTCAGCCATGTTTAGAGGCAAGCATGTGGGGCTAGTGCTATGATGTGTCGCGTAAACTCGTACAACGAGGAGAAGCTTGATTTTACTACACGCCTTCTCCCTCACCCATGCGCGCGGTTGCTGGCAAACGAGGACAGGCTTTTGCTTAGTAGTACTTCTACAACAAGCTATCCATCCCGCTCGCGGTGGACGGACATGCAGCAGTGGATTCGACACTGTAGAAGCAGTAGTAGTAACATCATTGTTCGTCTTCTTGAAGAGGCGAAAAGACAAGCGCAAACCGAGCGTTGCAGTTGCGAACATTGGAGCACGCATATAGCCGGGCTCTTGCATGAGACAAAATTGCTATGTGAGCCCACTATTGTACGAGTACGTACAACTACTTGCTAGTATAGCCCTGTAAACCAGAAAGGAGTATTTGCCCTTCTAGAGATTTCAACAAGTGACTAGACTACACCGAGATGGAGTACATATGGAGCAAAATGAGTGAATCTGCACCGTAAATAAATACGTACTAGTTCTATCGTTTTCCTCTCCGAGGTGCACAATATCGAGTATACTGACTAGTCTCTTTTTGACACGCATTTATGTTTTTTTACACAGTACAGACGCAAGCGCTCATATACACGCGCATACACTCACCCCTATGAACGCACACACGCACGGCACTATCATCTTGAAATTTATGAAGTCACCATAGGCACCTCGTCGTCGACGGGTCCATAGGTGCTTGAATGCCAAGGAGGGAGAGGGTAGCGGTTCCCGAGACGTTGAACGATCAATGATGCATCCTCAATTACATGCAGAGGGAATTAATTAGAGAAGCAGAATAGAGCCAGCATGATGTGAATGCAACAGAGTTTGGACTCTCATGTAATAAAGGCGCCCCACCACTCCAATCCATCTACTCCCAAGTCTCTGCGCAACACTGCTCACTCCAATCCAAGACCAAGTGACCAGAAGCCACAAGCACCTATGGAGGCGATGGACGCGAGGGGCAGTTGGCTGTCCCAAATCATCTAAGGTGCCGGCCTGTGGCCCCGCACCGCGCAGTGTTTCCAGACGGTGTTGGCGACCGCAGGCATCGTAGCCCTCGCCGATGCCGGCTTCGCCTCTCATATAGACGACATGATGGTCAACTCCATCCGCAAGTACACCGCCGTCAAGAAGCGCGCGGACAACCTTGCCGTACTGCTCTAGCTCGCGCGCCCAGGCTCCTCATTGCCTGCCATCCTCATCGGCCTCCATGGTGACGAACTCTTTCAAGCCCTGGTGGCCCTGCAGGTGCCAGAGGTCGCGACGAAAAATGTGCACCTCGAGGCCGCGCTCGCCGCGCAGCGCCTCACCATGCAAGAAACCGTCGACCTGCACATCCACGTCTATGAGGAAATTGTCTACATAGGCCACTACAAGGCAAGCGAGGACAGAAAGACGTTGGCCTTCTTCCAGTGGCTGGAATCTTTGGACGCCATTGTGCAGAAGCACGTCGATCTGGCCATGAAAGCCGTTGCTACTTAGGCGTCGTTCGGTGGGCCGGTGCCCTGAGTTCAGGAGGTGGACGTCGTCGATGGATGCATCTCTTCTTCTTGCCTCCTGTAACCAGCACTACATCGCCTCGTGGCCTTAATGTTTTATTAGTATAGTACTCCCTCCGTTCCCAAATATAAGTCTTTCTAAAGATTCCAGCAAGTGACTACTACATACGGAGCAAAATGAGTGAATGTACACTCTAAACTATGTCTACATACATCTGTATGTTGTATTCCATTTGAAATAGTATCTAAAAAGGCTTATATTTATGAACGGAGGGATTATATGGCATTTTTATTCTAGTCGTAACATTTTCACTGTGAGGTGGGGCCGCAGTTGAGCAAACCCACCCTGCCCACCGGGCGTCGGCCGAGTTTAGAATTAGAAGAGAGAAACGAGGGAGGAGAGCTAGCTATAGCACGGACGCTGTTGTCAGATGGGACTCGTGTTTATAGAATAGGAGTACTGAGCACTCGTGCCTCTTTTTTTTAGGGAAAAATTAGTTGTATGTCTAGTACCACTAGTTGGGTGCGTGCGACCTATAGCTGTCATCACTTTAGGTCTTCTTTTCGAACCGTGGCTACGCTTCACAGTACATATTATTTCACGCATCTATCCTCCTATATGTACTCCTAGGCTATTTCCACGTGCTCCCATTCGCCGACATGTGGGACATAGAGCATCTGGGTCATAGTGCATGCACGACTCGGAGCATATGCCAGTGTACTTTACATTTCAAACCTCACGAATTACATGCAAACCCCCCGCAGAAGAATAAATAAATGAATGAATTACTACATGAAACCGAATTATTTTCGTGGAAACCGGAGCACGCTCATTAAATTTTGGACATAACACGTTTACAAAAAAATGACCGGACCGAAACTAGTCTAAGGGCCTCTTTGATTTTTCCCTCAAAAAAAAGGGCCTCTTTGATTCGCAGGATACTGAAAACACAGGAATGGGGAAAGAATGATGGCGATGAACCGAGACGACGAGAACTCTAACTCAGGTAGAGCTTAGAGTTAGATTCTAACCCTGAACTAACTCTAAACCAAAGAGGTGTATGGATGGCAGGGTTAGATTGACAATAAATGCTCTATCTCAATCATTTGACTACTTTGGACCCTATTTCCTGCCGGATTTGGAGGGTGCTTGGATACGTTTTAGTTCCATGACTAAAAGTAGTGGGACTAAAACTTGTTAGCCTCACCCATGCTTGGATCCAAATACTAAAGAGACTAAAATCAAGTTGATGAGCATTTATTATCCTCCAAACCCTCCAATCCAGAACTCGCCTGTGTTAAAGGAGAGGAGTTAAATGAGGAGAGAGAGGACTAATCCACATTTTAGTAGGGGTACCCCTGACTAAAAAAATTTAGTCTCAAGACTAGTTTTAGCCCCTCTTTAGTCAGGGGTGCTTGGAACTTTAGCCTCTTAAAGAGACTATTTTTAGTCAGACTAAAATAAGTCCTTTGGATCCAAGCACCCTCTTGGTGTGGCCGGCTCTTCTGTGGCCTCCTCCCGCTCACAATTGACATAAACGAACCATCTATACAAATCAAGCATGCAAAACATGATAATTTTTTACTTTGTCCATACAAATGAGATATCCCACTTAAACATACAAGTCGTCAATCAAGCTTCACAAAATAAAAAAAGACTTCATGAAAAAAAGAATGAGCTAACTCATCACAGAAGTCATTCACGATAGGGAGGGAGCCCGGAGCCCCTCACGCACCGAGGGAGGAGCTCGCCATCATCGCTCTGGAGGAAGGCTCTGTAGAGCCCAAGCCCCGGGAACCCGTCCGACTCCGGCCCTTGCGAGTTGAGGTCGACACCGGCATGGGTAGCAGGGCCGCTTGCCGCCGACTGGGAACTTAATCTTTGGGCCTCTAGAAATAATGCAAGCCTGTAACTAAAATACCTAGAAAGGTGAACTGAGTCTTTGGGCCTCTAGAAATAATGCAACCCTGAAACTGAAATACCTAGAAAGGTGAACTAAATCTTTGGGCCTCTAGAAATATTGCAAGCCTGAAAGTGAAATACCTAGAAAGGTGAACTGAATCTTTGGGCCTCTAGAAATAATGCAAGCCTGAAACTGAAATACCTAGAAAGGTGAACTGAATCTTTGGGCCTCTAGAATAATGCAAGCCTGAAATTGAAATACCTAGAAAGGTGAACTGAATCTTTGGGCCTCTAGAAATATGCAAACCTGAAATTGAAATACCTAGAAGGGTGACCTGAAACTTTGGGCCTCTAGAAAGATTTATTATCTCCTCAAGCAACATCAAACACTTCCATGTGTGCACCACAAATCTATACCAAGTTTGATCAGGTTCTACTTTTCCAAAACAGAATTAGTGCTACAGCAAGCAAGATCAATGATATGGCCGTGAGATAGAGAAGGAACGAACAAACTCACCCCTCTCACGACCTCCCTGGTAGATGCGCCACCGCCGCGCACGACAGAGGGAGAAAAACGACTGGTGAAGGGGGAGCAGGGCGACCATCGAAGGCCGGAGGGAGAGGGTGGCCGGAGTAGGGCGGCGGAGGCCGGAAGGAGAGGGCGGCCGGAGAAGAGAAAGGGCGAGCGGCCCTATAGGGAACAGAGAGGAGTCGTGCAAGAGGGGGGAGCGATCTGGTGCGGGCAGGGGAGATTTTTTTTAGTTCTCTTTTAGTGGGCCCGAGGATAACTAACCCAATTAGAACCTCTCCACCGGGCTAGTTTTTTTAGCTGGGTTAGAACAAACTATCTCAAACTAACCCCTCTTGTTTCGATAATTTGAGGCTATTTCAACCCAAACTAGCTCTAACTCAGGGATCCAAACAAAGAGAAGTGTTACTGTACATGCTACAGTATGGACCGTAGCACATTGTTTTTTATGGCCATATCACCACATTGTTTTCTACTGTTGGTTCACTGGGCTACCGTGGTTCGCACTGCTGGTTCGCTGGGCTGCCGTGGTTCGCACTCCTCCGACCTGAGTAGTACTCCCTCCGTTCCTAAAAATAAGTCTTCATAGATATTTCACTGTGGACCACATACGGATGTATATAGATGCATTTTATGTGTAGATTCACTCATTTTTCTCCGTATGTGGTCCATAGTGAAATCTCTCCAAAGACTTATATTTAGGAACGGAGGGAGTAGTATAGTACTAGTATATACCGCATCATTCTTTGCTCCTTCTTACTACTCCAACATGTGGGAGATCCAGCATCCAGGTCGACGTGTCATGCACCAGATTAGAGCGCGGAACGGAAGGGGGGCATCACACCGGTCGGAGCGCTAGTAATTCATGACTATAGTGGGTGGTCATATCACAAGTCTATCCAACAGTAACGCTCCATCAAATCGCACAGCCCCACTCGCTCACCCAACTCGCCTCTCTCTCAAACTGCCTACCCGAAAACTGCCGCGCGTACTGCCCGGGAAAAGCCCCGCCCTCAACTTTTAACTACGTGAAAATAGTTCGAGCTTGTTCGCTCTGTATAAATACAGTACTTACTGTATGTTTATTCACCCATGGGGTTGTTCAATGAATGGAGGGGCGGGGAGCACAAGTGAACAATACTGTAGTAATACTAGTAGTAAGTAGGAGTCGTACAGTAGTCACATTAAATAGAGAGTTTCTTTTCTTTAATGCCACGTACACAAATTGAAACGCTTGTTGTGGAGAGAAAAAAGATAATCACTCCACTATATATGGACGCAGGGGCCTGAGCGCTTGCTTTACTAGGGTTGCTCTCTTCATTCTCTCATCCTCTCCAGATATAAACAAGACAGCGGTAGCGACATTTTCTCTCTGCTCACCGCTGGTCACAGATCCGGCCGGAACCCTTTGGCCGGTGTGTGTAGAGGACTAAAAGGTGCATCGTTCACGTGGTCATTGCCGCCGAGGGAGGAAACCCACAACTGCCGGAGGGGCCCGATCCTCTGCCCGTGTCGTTCTCTCCAACACAGCGCCGGCTCGGGAGGTCCTCCGACCCTTCTTCCTCCCTGCCGTATTGTCCGCAGATCCGACCTGCCGCCGCCGACATCCCGGCGACCCTCAGGTATAGGTTCTTCGAAAGCGGCCTTGCTCTACTACCCCAGCTCCCCACGTGTCTGCATGTGCATCTTTTTTCTACTCCCATCATCTCTTCCGAAGCCACCTGAATTTTTAGTATTATTAGAGGTAAAGCTACTTCATGCATTCGAATCTAGGGCTTTGTTCAAACAACGAAGAAAGGGGGGAAAGTTGTAGCATGAATCTAGGACTTGATTCAAAGAGGAAATAATATGGTGAAAGTAGTAGAGACCGGATACCCAACCGATCTCTTGGTTGAAAAGGGAAATAATGGGAAAACGCCGTACAAACTAGATAAGGAACATATCTATTATTGGTTGAAAAAAGGATAGAAAGTGGCGGCTGGTGGACAAGTCAACAGAGTATGTCCAGGATTAGATTTGCGGCCATCACATAGTAAAAGGTCTCCAGGATTAGATTTTCTGCGCTCACATAGTAAAAGGTCTCAGGATTAGATTGGTTGCCCTCACATAGTAAAAGGTCTCAGGATTAGATTTGCTGCCCTCACATAGTAAAAGGTCTCCAGGATTAGATTTGCTTCCCTCACATAGTAAAAGGTCTCCAGGATTAGATTTGGTGCCCTCACATAGTAAAAGGTCTCCATGATTAGATTTGCTGCCCTCACATAGTACAAGGTCTCCAGGACTAGGTTTGCTGCCCTCACATAGAATGAACAAACTCGGCATCACCACTTTATGCCTCCTTGTAGGTACATTGTGCTGATGCGTCCACTGTCGCATGTCCTTATACCAACCTTTTGCTGTTGTTAATGTAAGGGCGCATGTAAAATGAAGCGATCAAACTGTCACCTTAGGGACATGTCTAACCAGTGTTATTGTTAATCTAATGCCTCCAATGATAAGATGCAATTAAACTGTGTTAGAAATGGCACTCATGTTGTTTTCCCCAGTATGATAAGTAAGTTGATCCTTTACGCTGCTGGGTGTCCTGGTGTCCCCACGGTCCCATGCCCTTAAACCAACTTTTTAGCTGTTGTTGATTTACTGTGTCTGGTAAACAAGCAATGCCACCATTAAAGTAATCCCATATTTGAGGAATCTCATTGTTGATCGTAATGCTTCTGGTAACATGAAGCATTGCTGACGTTTTAAAATTTCTACTGTCCTTGCGTGATTGCCATGAACATAATTACGATGCTTGTTTTCATTTTGTATATGTTTCGTATATTCTTATTAACCAGCAACTGATTAGTTTCTATCTTTTTGTGCAGATAGGGATATCCATTTCACCTTGTTGCTATTGTGACCTTTTGGTGAACTGCACAAAACACTTTTTTGGAATGAGTGTCTTGTGCAGTTCAACTAAAATGTCACATGGGCAACATCTCTCAATTTTGGTGGAACTGCACAAAATGGTGATTGGAGTTTCCAAAATCTCTGTCAAGTTTCTGTTGGTAATCTCGTGCAACATTTTATTAGCCTTTGCAAGATGGAGCCGTCACTGTCACCATAATGGCACTTTATTTTAGTGGAACTGCACAAAAGAATAAGAAAATTATAGTTGCACCTTACATGAGCCGGACAGACAACCTTAATGTTCCTCAATTTTAGTGCAACTACTAAAGAAGAACCTGCCAGCTCACAAGAGCAAGTACTTCTTGCTAGCTGAATGATGCAATCTTTGCTTCATTTCAGGTGAACTGTAGAAAAAGGCGCATGAATTGAATCATGGAACTCCAGGCCGACCACGTCCAAGTAGAGCTGGAGGTTGAGTTCAAGGAGGCCGCTATTAAAGCGAAATCATGCTCTCTTGTCTCCTTGTTTGTGCTGTGCAAACATGTTGTGCAAACAGGAATACTCAACTATAGATGTTGTGACAGTCAAGAGCATTCTCCAAGTTCTTCAATTGTATGACATGGCTAGTGAAGATGGATTTAATCCCGATATTCACTTTATCAAAAGGCTCTAATGGGTTGGTTCTGAATCTTGCAAGCTAGGAATCAGTGAGATGTGTAGGCATCTTTGTTGTACTTATTATTTGAATCTTATTTGTTGGTTCTGAATCTTGCAAGCTGGGAATCAATGAGATGTGTAGGCATCTTTGTTGTACTTATTATTTGGATCTTATTTGTTGGTTCTGAATCTTGCAAGCTGGGAATCAATGAGATGTGTAGGCATCTTTGTTGTACTTATTATTTGGATCTTATTTGTTGGTTCTGAATCTTGCAAGCTGGGAATCAATGAGATGTGTAGGCATCTTTGTTGTACTTATTATTTGGATCTTATTTGTTGGTTCTGAATCTTGCAAGCTGGGAATCAATGAGATGTGTAGGCATCTTTGTTGTACTTATTATTTGGATCTTATTTGTTGGTTCTGAAT